>NW_026604560.1:0-23189 GCF_024763615.1 Phlebotomus papatasi
GATGTAATATTTGTGGCGTAAGTTAATCCTATATTTTGGCGTCGTGTGGCGCAGCTATATTTTAGGTTTTGTGCAAAAATGAAAAATGTACACATCTACCTGGGATTTGTGGTTCTCCTAACGGCGGCCGTGGCCTCCGTGGCCGGCGGACAGTCGCGCCCCAGTTCAAGCCATCGTCTGGACGTGTACATTGCTGGCTTCTTCCCCTACGGCGACGGTGTCGAGAATTCTCATACGGGTCGCGGCGTGATGCCAAGCGTGAAACTGGCCCTCGACCACGTCAACGAACACTCCACCATCCTGCGGAACTACCGGCTACACATGTGGTGGAACGATACGGAGGTGAGTTGGGATTTTCCACCCCAAATCAATTTCTACAGCTCCACCCTTTTCTCAATCCCTTTGGAATTCACCCATCCGCATGCAAACCCAAAAACTCAGTCCTGTGGTCAGGTTGAAAATGCCAAAAGCTCTCTGGGCATATCATCCTAAGAGAGAGCTTTAAAGAGTGCCAACACTTTAGATTTAAAGGCGTCCCTTTCGCATGAGAAATTTCATTTACATCTTGATCTTTGTGTTTTCTATTAAAATTTTATGGGTCGTGTGGGAAATTCTCTGGATCCCATAAAACACAGAAGCAATTCTCAATTTATAGGGTCTCCGATTTTCATTGCTTTCCATAAATAACTGAACTTTCACTAATACATTAATTCCATTAATAAAACTAGATAGACACATTTTTATTGCTATTCGAAAAGGGAATTTTCCTATCTACCCTTTAATTTCAACTTTAATTAATATTTTAAAAAAATCATTATTGAAATTTCTTGGCTGGACACTTTTAAACTCATTGCCAAAAACAGATTAATTATTCTACTCCACTTTATTATCAGCAGTTTATTCATTAAATTTTTGGCACATATCTCAGATACTTCAAGCATTTTGTTTTGTCATATTTCAGTAAATTACAAATATTTTGCAAATTTTCTAATTTTATCAATGTTTTTAAATACATTTAAGAGTACATGATTAGAAAAATACATGTATATGCTTTTTTTATAAAATCATATACATGAAAAAAATACATTAAAAAAATTATAAGCAAATCAATATTATTGGAAATAAATATTTAATTGTTGTCTTTAAATATTCAAATATGTTCAAATATTATTAAATATATTGAAATTTAGGTTCACAATCGCTTTTTGGAACTCAATTATATCATGATATGGTCCAGTTTAATATAAAAATTGGAGAAACAGCTTAATTTTAAAGCTTTCCCAATTCAAAAGTACCCCACTCCTCCTATTTTATTATAGGGGTTGGTGGTGCTAAATTGAGATGGGGCTATAGCGTCGGCTCCAAAATAGACTTTTGTAAGTCCAAAATGTAAAATTTACAGAAGAGAGGTTTAAAATTTGACGGATAAAATTCATTTTCATTAATTTCACTGCAATTAGTATACATTCAGCTTTTGAAACTATTTCATCATACTTACGCATTGAATATCGTCTGCTTAACGCTACTTTTAAGTTATTTACAGTAAAATTGTGGAAAAAAACTCAATAATCGGGCACGTTGATTTTCAGTGTTTTACTTGTAACTTTCTATGATACCATATTCTTATACTATTGTACATTTACCTAAAATTAAGAAAAAAGTTAAATTGCACTTTGAATATATGATGTGCGAATGCCCAAATAATAACCAATGACCACATGATAAAAATTACGAAATTCTGACTTTATTTTGCTACTTGGGTATTTTCCTCCAATCTATGCCTTTTGTTGCAAGTCTTCACTATCATTAAACTTTTTAAAACACATATTCTGATAGATATTCTATAATAATAAAAATTATATTATTATATTTTACCCATTTTATCAGACTTACAATAATCTTCTTTGGAACCGACAATATTGCAAACGCTATTTTTTTTTGCATATTAATAAATGAAACTGGGCTTTAACGTAATGTAATTTAGGTAGATAAACCAATTGTGGATCTAAATAAAATATGACTAGATCCAGCTTCCTATAGAAATATGCGTAAAAATACAGTTTTCAATATAGTCGAAGATCTATTTAGCCTCACCTCTCCCTATTTCTGAAGTATCACTATTAACACTTAATTTCAGTCACATTTCGAGATGTAAAAAAGTTATTTGCTGCACATATTTTCTGACTTCCTCCTTGCTGACAGTCAAATGTAAATAATTTGTAGGTCGGGAATGTGGAGTGGTTTCACACAAGCAGTACATTAGTACATTCGAAAATATACATTTTCAAGACGAAAAATAAATTATTTTGCAAATATCCTAAAAAAATATGTTTGTTTATCGCAATACGCTGTAAAAGGGCCTAATCTTTCTTAAATAAATAATAATAATAATAATAATAACAGACTTTGCCCCCTGCGAATGATTTTGACACCCCGATGTTCGACAGCTTTTCCTTATTTCTAGAACTTAAGAATGGTGTTTACCGATCAAACATGGTAGATCGAACCGGTAAAGGCCATCCCTAAGTTCTATAAATAAAGAAAAGCTTACGAACAGGGGGTGTCAAAGACCCCCGTACTTACGGTACCTAAAATTTCTAAGGATTTGACTAAGATTTAGGATAAGATTTCAGATAAGGATTAGACTAAGATCATTTTATTATCACTATGAATTGCAAAAATATCATTCTTTTACTTATCTTTTTAAGACAATCTTAAAAGTGCAACTAATAGGGGAGACCGGGGTACAATTAGCCAGGGGTAAAATTAGACAGTAAATTAACAGTTAGACAGTTAAATTGTACATTGAGCAAAGTATTTTTTAATGAAAGCAGGCACACATCCCCATATAGCAGGAAAAATTTATAACTCTGATCCTGTTATCATACAATTTAGAATCATTTTTTTACAAAATGGGTATAAAAATTGTAATTTTGATGTGACAGTTTTTGGCCCAGCATTTGGTTTTCTAAGTTGTTAGTCAAAATCTCATAGTTTTACTTTGTTTCTGGTTTAATAAAATTAATTAAGATATATTTTTCACTTGGACAATAATTATTTACTTTTTTATATAAGATTATAAACACTGAAATAGCCCTCGGGGCAGATATAGCCACTCTTCCGTAGCAGGATATAACTATTGATGATTTTTCACTAATATATGGATAAAATGCCAGTCAAATCGCGAAAGAGCTATAGAAGTTCTAATGTCCTTTTACAATATTAGAGTTAAAGAACAATTTAATTTTTTAAATGAACTCATATTTTTTATCACCGAATGTTTACGTCTGTTTAAAAGTATCAATCATAGTTTCTTTAATTTTAATAAAAAATGTTTTTCAAACTTGCTTCTTGAAAATTTAATATTTTATTTATTTATTTTTACAATTTATATTCTCTAAATTAGAATCTAAAAATTTTCACTTGTCTCTACTTTTTAATGCAAAATTTGCAAATGTGCGCTACAGGTGTATGTTTAGTACAAACACATAATATAATGTACTAAAAATTTATCATCGCTCCGAGCCATTTGTGCGTTTAATCTGTATTCGAATGGTTTTACTGTAGTGGCCAATCCTAATTGGATTAGAAATGTTATTTGCGTGTATTTCCAATTTTATTACCATTTAACTAAGCCATAGTCAAAAACGTTTGTGTACAGCCGTGATACAATATTTACTGGAAAATCATAATGCAGTGCGCTTATACTAATTTGCATTGATTTGATATTCCAACATTTGCATTGAAAAATGTTCTCCGCAATTATTGTTAACCATTTAGAACAAATATACATAGTGGACTTCTGCTACAATGCTATCACAGAGGAAAACACCGACAAAACAATGTTTCAAATTTTATGACACAATTCTGGAATACTTTCAAGAGAGGAAACGTTTAATAGTTTAAATGATTAGGGGAATGTTGGCATGGTTCGCACAGAGTGAACCTTCAAACAACGCAAATTTTCTCTTTGTTTACAAAGAGCTAGTTCGTCATTTCTTAGCCATAAGATAGATAATTATTAAGCTCATGAAACGAGATGAGAAATGGTAGGTCAGCTCTTTGCAAAAGAAGTGAAAATTCACATCGTTTGAAGGTTCACTCCGTGCGAACCATGCCTATATTCCCCTAGACTTTTATGTTGGTACTGAATACGGAAGAGTCGTATAAATAAAATGTTTCAAAAGAATTTCTTGTCCAACTTCAATTTTAGAAAATGACCTTTTGCTGAGCATTGTTCAATGTTATGCTGAGGCACTCTCTACGAGAATCTATTGTGCAGAAAAAAAAACTTCCAAAAGAAGTTTTTCTATTGAAAACAATAGAGTAATCTCGATGAATCTCTTATCTGAAACATTGCCAATTGGGCCTATGTTCGCGTGTAGAGTTGAATGGAAAGCAAAAGAGTAAATCTCTAACGTATCCCATTGAAAGTTGTAACGAGCTTTCTGACATTCGCAAGCCTCAACCTTCCCAAAAGCTCCTATACCCCAGTGGTTTGGGTTTCGACGACCTCCGGCAAAAGTAACACGGAATCTCACTCTGAATGAAAATCGCTAGATGTTGTCAAAGGTTGTGTGACGTGGTACGATACATTTGAATCAGTAAACCACAACAACAAAAACCATACCAAATCCCAATTCACATCTGTTCATTATGCACAAGTCCTTTCAAGACCAAACCCAAATGCTTTCGTCAATTCAGCTCCCTTGACTTTTGCGCACGCTAAATCTCACCAAAATTGTGGAGAAAGGGGTATGTTCCCTTTTTTGGCATATATGATACACAAAATGCAAAATTCCTTTCGTGTTTTATGTGATTTCACCCCAAAATTGTGCATTCTGCAATCCTCCACAGAGTGGTATGTATTAAGTGAAATGCAAATACCTTACATACTCATGTACTTTCAATTGAAAATATACGTCACAAGCCTTATATATTCGTGCAGATTTCCATAATCATCTTACACAGAGAAAAATTACCCTCTAGATTCAAGAAAAAAATACTCTAAATAAGGCTTCGATTTTGCTCCAAGCAATTTTTTGCTTAAATTTTGCTTAAATTAAGAAAAAATTTCTATAAGAGCATTTTCTTAAATTTTAGAGTACGATGGTTTTGAAATTCAGTATCTTTGAATCTAGACTCTTTTACTCTTAAATTTAGAGAAAAATAGTTTTGAATTTGTAGCAAAAATGGTTTTGATTTTAGAATATCATGGTTTTGATTTTAGAGTATTGTGGTTTTGACTTTAGAGTATTGTGGTTTTGATTTTAGAAACTTATGGGTTTGATTTTAGAAACTTATGGGTTTGATTTTAGAGTATCATGGTTTTGATTGTAGAAACTTATGGGTTTGATTTTAGAGTATTGTGGTTTTGATTTTAGAAACTTATGGGTTTGATTTTAGAGTATTGTAGTTTTGATTTTAGAAACTTATGGGTTTGATTTTAGAGTATCATGGTTTTGATTTTAGAAACTTATGGGTTTGATTTTAGAAACTTATGGGTTTGATTTTAGAAACTTATGGTTTTGATTTTAGAGTATTGTGGTTTTAATTTTAGAGTATTGTGGTTTTGATTTTAGAGTATTGTGGTTTTGATTTTAGAGTATCATGGTTTTGATTTTAGAAACTTATGGGTTTGATTTTAGAAACTTATGGGTTTGATTTTAGAAACTTATGGTTTTGATTTTAGAATATTGTGGTTTTAATTTTAGAGTATTGTGGTTTTGATTTTAGAGTATTGTGGTTTTGACTTTAGAGTATTGTGGTTTTGATTTTAGAAACTTATGGGTTTGATTTTAGAAACTTATGGGTTTGATTTTAGAGTATCATGGTTTTGATTGTAGAAACTTATGGGTTTGATTTTAGAGTATTGTGGTTTTGATTTTAGAAACTTATGGGTTTGATTTTAGAGTATTGTAGTTTTGATTTTAGAAACTTATGGGTTTGATTTTAGAGTATCATGGTTTTGATTTTAGAAACTTATGGGTTTGATTTTAGAAACTTATGGGTTTGATTTTAGAAACTTATGGTTTTGATTTTAGAGTATTGTGGTTTTAATTTTAGAGTATTGTGGTTTTGATTTTAGAGTATTGTGGTTTTGATTTTAGAGTATCATGGTTTTGATTTTAGAAACTTATGGGTTTGATTTTAGAAACTTATGGGTTTGATTTTAGAAACTTATGGTTTTGATTTTAGAGTACCATGGTTTTGATTTTAGAGTACCATGGTTTTGATTTTAGAGTACCATGGTTTTGATTTTAGAGTACCATGGTTTTGATTTTAGAGTACCATGGTTTTGATTTTGGAGTGTTTGCTGTGTTGATTGTCGAGTTTTGCTGGTTCTGAAAGTAGAGTATTCTGAGGTTTTGAATCAAGGCAATTTGAGGTTTTTTTTTGTGAATGTTATATATTTCATTCTTTACCTTTTTCCACGTGATGCATATGATGCGCGCGTATTCACTTCCATGAAACTCTCATATGCATCTTTCATTTCAATTTTCTATATGAACTTTGCCAATCGGAATTTACCTCCACTGAAGTGTGTTGCTTAATCTGAAATATTTAAGAGTATAATGGTTTTGATTTTAGAGTATCAAGGCTTAGAACCTCTCATAGTCTGTCTTATTTCGATATTTTATATAAACTTTTCCAATCGGAATTCATCTCCACTGAAGTATGTTGCTTAATCTGAAATATTTAAGACTAATATGGTTTTGATTTTAGAGTATTATTGTCTTGCTTTTAGAGTACTTTGGTTTTGATGTTGGTCTATTGTGGTTTTGAATTCTTTTAGAGTATTGGGGATTTGATTTTAGACTATTGTGGTGATGATTCTACAGCATTGTGGTTTTGATTTTAGAGTATCGTGGTTTTGATTTTAGAGTATTGTGGTTTTGATTTTAGAGTATTGTGGTTTTGATTTTAGAGTATTGTGGTTTTGATTTTAGAAACTTATGGTTTTGATTTTAGAAACTTATGGTTTTGATTTTAGAGTATTGTGGTTTTGATTTTAGAGTATCGTGGTTTTGATTTTAGAAACTTATGGGTTTGATTTTAGAGTATTGTGGTTTTGATTTTAGAGTATCATGGTTTTGATTTTAGAAACTTATGGGTTTGATTTTAGAAACTCATGGGTTTGATTTTAGAGTATTGTGGTTTTGATTTTAGGAACTTATGGTTTTGATTTTAGAAACTTATGGTTTTGATCTTAGAGTATCGCGGTTTTGATTTTAGAGTGTCATGGTTTTGATTTTAGAAACTTATGGGTTTGATTTTAGAAACTTATGGATTTGATTTTAGAAACTTATGGTTTTGATTTTAGAGTATTGTGGTTTTGATTTTAGAGTATCATGGTTTTGATTTAGAAACTTATGGGTTTGATTTTAGAAACTTATGGATTTGATTTTAGAAACTTATGGTTTTGATTTTAGAGTATTGTGGTTTTGATTTTAGAGTATCGTGGTTTTGATTTTAGAAACTTATGGGTTTGATTTTAGAAACTTATGGTTTTGATTTTAGAGTATTGTGGTTTTGATTTTAGAGTATCGTGGTTTTGATTTTAGAGTATTGTGGTTTTGATTTTAGAGTATCGTGGTTTTGATTTTAGAGTATTGTGGTTTTGATTTTAGAGTATTGTGGTTTTGATTTTAGAGTATTGTGGTTTTGATTTTAGAGTATTGTGGTTTTGATTTTAGAGTATCGTGGTTTTGATTTTAGAAACTTATGGGTTTGATTTTAGAAACTTATGGTTTTGATTTTAGAGTATTGTGGTTTTGATTTTAGAGTATCGTGGTTTTGATTTTAGAGTATTGTGGTTTTGATTTTAGAGTATCGTGGTTTTGATTTTAGAGTATTGTGGTTTTGATTTTAGAGTATCGTGGTTTTGATTTTAGAATATTGTGGTTTTGATTTTAGAAACTTATGGGTTTGATTTTAGAGTATTGTGGTTTTGATTTTAGAGTATCGTGGTTTTGATTTTAGAGTATTGTGGTTTTGATTTTAGAAACTTATGGTTTTGATTTTAGAGTATTGTGGTTTTGATTTTAGAGTATCATGGTTTTGATTTTAGAAACTTATGGGTTTGATTTTAGAAACTCATGGGTTTGATTTTAGAGTATTGTGGTTTTGATTTTAGAGTATTGTGGTTTTGATTTTAGAGTATCGTGGTTTTGATTTTAGAAACTTATGGGTTTGATTTTAGAAACTTATGGTTTTGATTTTAGAGTATTGTGGTTTTGATTCTAGAGTATCGTGGTTTTGATTTTAGAGTATTGTGGTTTTGATTTTAGAAACTTATGGTTTTGATTCTAGAGTATTGTGGTTTTGATTTTAGAGTATTGTGGTTTTGATTTTAGAAACTTATGGTTTTGATTTTAGAGTATTGTGGTTATGATTTTAGAGTATCGTGGTTTTGATTTTAGAAACTTATGGGTTTGATTTTAGAAACTTATGGTTTTGATTTTAGAGTATTGGGGTTTTGATTTTAGGAACTTATGGTTTTGATTTTAGAAACTTATGGTTTTGATCTTAGAGTATCGCGGTTTTGATTTTAGAGTGTCATCGTTTTGATTTTAGAAACTTATGGTTTTGATTTTAGAGTATCATGGTTTTGATTTTAGAGTATTGTGGTTTTGATTTTAGAGTACCATGGTTTTGATTTTAGAGTATCATGATTTTGATTTTAGAGTTTAAAATCAAAACCATGAAACTTTAAAATCAAATCCTCAATACTCTAAAATCAAAACCATGATACTCTAAAATCAAAACCACAATACTCTAAAATTAAAACCACAATACTCTAAAATCAAACCCATAAGTTTCTAAAATCAAACCCATAAGTTTCTAAAATCAAAACCGCAATACTCTAAAATCAAACCCATAAGTTTCTAAAATCAAAACCACAATACTCTAAAATTAAAACCACAATACTCTAAAATCAAAACCATGATACTCTAAAATCAAAACCATAAGTTTCTAAAATCAAACCCATAAGTTTCTAAAATCAAAACCACAATACTCTAAAATTAAAACCACAATAGGGTAAAGTGGTACAAGTTGGACAGTGGTACAAGTTGGACAATGGTATAATTTGGACAGGGCTTTTCGTCTTGATAAATTTACTACTTCATTTTTATTTGTATATTTTTAATGCTTTAGTTTTATAATTTGGTTTCTTGTGCTTAGAAACAAATTTTGTACTGTATTTATCAAGAAAAAAGCCATGTCCAACTTGTACCGGCGAATTGTCCAACTTATATCACTAATTCCAAATTATACACTTTACCCTACTCTAAAATCAAAACCATGATACTCTAAAATCAAAACCATAAGTTTCTAAAATCAAACCCATAAGTTTCTAAAATCAAACCCATAAGTTTCTAAAATCAAAACCATAAGTTTCTAAAATCAAAACCACAATACTCTAAAATCAAAACCACAATACTCTAAAATCAAAACCACAATACTCTAAAATCAAAACCATAAGTTTCTAAAATCAAACCCATGAGTTTCTAAAATCAAAACCACAATACTCTAAAATCAAAACCATAAATTTCTAAAATCAAAACCACAATACTCTAAAATCAAACCTATAAGTTTCTAAAATCAAAACCATGATACTCTAAAATCAAAACCATAAGTTTCTAAAATCAAACCCATAAGTTTCTAAAATCAAAACCATGATACTCTAAAATCAAAACCACAATACTCTAAAATTAAAACCACAATACTCTAAAATCAAACCCATAATTTTCTAAAATCAAAACCACAATATTCTAAAATCAAACCCATAAGTTTCTAAAATCAAAACCACAATACTCTAAAATCAAACCCATAATTTTCTAAAATCAAACCCATAAGTTTCTAAAATCAAAACCATGATACTCTAAAATCAAAACCATAAGTTTCTAAAATCAAAACCATAAGTTTCTAAAATCAAAACCGCAATACTCTAAAATCAAAACCACAATACTCTAAAATCAAAACCATAAGTTTCTAAAATCAAACCCATGAGTTTCTAAAATCAAAACCACAATACTCTAAAATCAAACCCATAAGTTTCTAAAATCAAAACCATGATACTCTAAAATCAAAACCATAAGTTTCTAAAATCAAACCCATAAGTTTCTAAAATCAAACCTATAAGTTTCTAAAATCAAAACCATGATACTCTAAAATCAAAACCATAAGTTTCTAAAATCAAACCCATAAGTTTCTAAAATCAAAACCATGATACTCTAAAATCAAACCCATAAGTTTCTAAAATCAAAACCATGATACTCTAAAATCAAAACCATAAGTTTCTAAAATCAAAACCATAAGTTTCTAAAATCAAACCCATGAGTTTCTAAAATCAAAACCATGATACTCTAAAATCAAAACCATAAGTTTCTAAAATCAAACCCATAAGTTTCTAAAATCAAACCCATAAGTTTCTAAAATCAAAACCATAAGTTTCTAAAATCAAAACCACAATACTCTAAAATCAAAACCACAATACTCTAAAATCAAAACCACAATACTCTAAAATCAAAACCATAAGTTTCTAAAATCAAACCCATGAGTTTCTAAAATCAAAACCACAATACTCTAAAATCAAAACCATAAATTTCTAAAATCAAAACCACAATACTCTAAAATCAAACCTATAAGTTTCTAAAATCAAAACCATGATACTCTAAAATCAAAACCATAAGTTTCTAAAATCAAAACCATGATACTCTAAAATCAAACCCATAAGTTTCTAAAATCAAAACCATAAGTTTCTAAAATCAAACCCATGAGTTTCTAAAATCAAACCCATAAGTTTCTAAAATCAAAACCATAAGTTTCTAAAATCAAAACCACAATACTCTAAAATCAAAACCACAATACTCTAAAATCAAAACCACAATACTCTAAAATCAAAACCATAAGTTTCTAAAATCAAACCCATGAGTTCCTAAAATCAAAACCACAATACTCTAAAATCAAAACCATAAATTTCTAAAATCAAAACCACAATACTCTAAAATCAAACCTATAAGTTTCTAAAATCAAAACCATGATACTCTAAAATCAAACCCATAAGTTTCTAAAATCAAAACCATGATACTCTAAAATCAAAACCATAAGTTTCTAAAATCAAAACCATAAGTTTCTAAAATCAAACCCATGAGTTTCTAAAATCAAAACCATGATACTCTAAAATCAAAACCATAAGTTTCTAAAATCAAACCCATAAGTTTCTAAAATCAAACCCATAAGTTTCTAAAATCAAAACCATAAGTTTCTAAAATCAAAACCACAATACTCTAAAATCAAAACCACAATACTCTAAAATCAAAACCACAATACTCTAAAATCAAAACCATAAGTTTCTAAAATCAAACCCATGAGTTTCTAAAATCAAAACCACAATACTCTAAAATCAAAACCATAAATTTCTAAAATCAAAACCACAATACTCTAAAATCAAACCTATAAGTTTCTAAAATCAAAACCATGATACTCTAAAATCAAAACCATAAGTTTCTAAAATCAAACCCATAAGTTTCTAAAATCAAAACCATGATACTCTAAAATCAAAACCACAATACTCTAAAATTAAAACCACAATACTCTAAAATCAAACCCATAATTTTCTAAATTCAAAACCACAATATTCTAAAATCAAACCCATAAGTTTCTAAAATCAAAACCACAATACTCTAAAATCAAACCCATAAGTTTCTAAAATCAAACCCATAAGTTTCTAAAATCAAAACCATGATACTCTAAAATCAAAACCATAAGTTTCTAAAATCAAAACCATAAGTTTCTAAAATCAAAACCGCAATACTCTAAAATCAAAACCACAATACTCTAAAATCAAAACCATAAGTTTCTAAAATCAAACCCATGAGTTTCTAAAATCAAAACCACAATACTCTAAAATCAAACCCATAAGTTTCTAAAATCAAAACCATGATACTCTAAAATCAAAACCATAAGTTTCTAAAATCAAACCCATAAGTTTCTAAAATCAAACCTATAAGTTTCTAAAATCAAAACCATGATACTCTAAAATCAAAACCATAAGTTTCTAAAATCAAACCCATAAGTTTCTAAAATCAAAACCATGATACTCTAAAATCAAACCCATAAGTTTCTAAAATCAAAACCATGATACTCTAAAATCAAAACCATAAGTTTCTAAAATCAAAACCATAAGTTTCTAAAATCAAACCCATGAGTTTCTAAAATCAAAACCATGATACTCTAAAATCAAAACCATAAGTTTCTAAAATCAAACCCATAAGTTTCTAAAATCAAACCCATAAGTTTCTAAAATCAAAACCACAATACTCTAAAATCAAAACCATAAGTTTCTAAAATCAAACCCATAAGTTTCTAAAATTAAAACCACAATACTCTAAAATCAAAACCATAAGTTTCTAAAATCAAAACCACAATACTCTAAAATCAAAACCACAATACTCTAAAATTAAAACCATAATACTCTAAAATCAAAACCATAAGTTTCTAAAATCTAACCCATAAGTTTCTAAAATCAAAACCACAATACTCTAAAATCAAACCCATAAGTTTTTAAAATCAAAACCATGATACTCTAAAATCAAAACCATAAGTTTCTAAAATCAAACCCATAAGTTTCTAAAATCAAAACCATGATACTCTAAAATCAAAACCACAATACTCTAAAATCAAAACCACAATACTCTAAAATTAAAACCACAATACTCTAAAATCAAAACCATGAGTTTCTAAAATCAAACCCATAAGTTTCTAAAATCAAAACCATAAGTTTGTAAAATCAAACCCATAAGTTTCTAAAATCAAAACCACAATACTCTAAAATCAAAACCACAATACTCTAAAATCAAAGCCATGATACTCTAAAATCAAAGCCATGATACTCTAAAATCAAGACCATAATAGTCTAATAGAATACAAAACTACTATACTCTTATTTTGAAACCATGATTTCGCTAAAATCAAAACCACAATAGTCTTAACTCGAATCCTCTATACTCTAAAATCAAAACAATGACCTTCTAACTTTAAAACTTCTGTATGCTCTATCAGTGTTCAAAACTGCGATTCGCTAAATTCAAACCCACTGTTCTCCTATTATTAAGCACAATTTATTCTATTTTTTAAACTATCATACTCTTTTAGAGAAATTCAAGCGCAAAATATCTCAATTATAGGGGAAAATAGTTTGAAATTCTTGTACTCTTGATTCAAAACCACGTTTCTTAATTTTTTCTAACTCAAAATTTTTCTCTGTGTTCGAGGTCAAATTTTCGAGGTCAAAAGTTAAACAGGTTCTAGAGAGTCTATGTTGTCATGTTTGAGCCCGTTGAGGACTTCGGTCCTTTTTCCCATTACCACCCTCCACAAAGCAAAAATTATGTCTTTTTATTTTTATTTTTTGTTTTTTGGAAATGACTCCAACGATTCATTTGATTTTTGGATTTTGGATATGTTTTGGAATAGTCCAAGCGAATATTTTGTCTATTCACAATGACTTAAATACATTGCTGTTTTACGTTTTTCGAAAACAAAGTTAAACTATTCGGAAGAGCATGTTTATCAACTGAGTTGGTCAAATTTGGATTTTTAATGATCTTGAAATTTTCAACCCGACTGCATCGCTCCGAATCCGTAAAATAATAGTAATTAATTTATTATGTTCAACTATTGCTAAATATTCCTTTTTTGGTCCGTAAGCATGTAACTAGACTAAAAGTCAAACGGTGAGAGATATCACTTTTCTGTCTTCGGTAAACCTCCTTCCGAGTCTCTGGGTGTATTATCTAGAGTTATTTCTGTCCTTTTCCTCACACTCTCGTCTGTCCCGCCTAAAAAATAAATTTGCTACACTTCGAAAACGATTTTACTATATACGATATGATTTAAAACGACCTTTTCGTCTATATATTGTCTTAATTCATTTTATTCGTTCTTTTTACCGAATTTTTACTGGTGTGCGTTCAGTTGAAGTATGTTAATCTGTAACGGTTTTCGATCTTTTTTTGCAAAATATATTTCTAATTTTTTAAATAAGAAAATAAACCAAATAAAAAAATCCTTCATTTAAGCCTGATATCTTTAATTCTGTACATCTTTTTGAGAAACATAATGTTTCTTATACAATTGATTTATTAAAGGACCATTGAGGCAAATAATACCGGCAATATAAATAGAAATCAAATGCCCTATAAAAGTATCCAATGTCGCAAAAATGATTAATTTCGCGAGAAGAGCTTTCAATAAAGCTATTTATTTCCATTTGAGAAATTCAAATTTGTTAAAGGATAAATATTTATGGACTATTTTTAAGTGGGGATATAAAAGGATTTGTGATTTGTATATTTATTTTTCAACCCACATCATGTGTGGAAAAATTTATTTAAAACTTGGCTAGCTGGAGCAAAAGCATATATTCATTCCATTAATAAACATTTACATTTGCAAATTAATGCAGGTTCTTTTAAGCTTGCACTGAAAAAAAAGTCTTGATGACTGAAATGTTTTCGTGTTAACAGAAAATAATCCAATCAGTTTTTAATTAATCTTTATTCTGAATTTTATCTGTTGTTCACTATTTCTGGTAACAAATTTCGCCAGAAAAAATTCAGATAGATGAAATTTATTAATGTTTGTCATCATAACTTCATTCATTACATGTGAATCAGACATTTTCTCGTACTAAATTTTTAACATCGTCCCATATTTTCAACATTACTCGAGATCAAGCTTCTGGTGCTCTCCCTTCTTTAGTATTCACTGCAACTATCACCAATTTCGTCTCTTCTCTTTATATCCCATTTTCCACATTCTCCCCTCATACCCAGTCAATTTGTCCCCGCATTTTCACATTCAGCCACCATCACTGATTCTCTTATCAGGGTGCATTTTGATGAAATTGAAACCATCACACCCACATAACCTCGGCAACTCTCACACAGCTCTCTGCCCTATTCTCAAGGCAACACTTTTATGATGAATCCGTAATTAAAATAAATTAAAAAAAAAAAGACACAGTAGGGAGAACATTTCAGAAAGAGAACTAAAAGAGGAGATACCGTGATGAAGAGTCCCAGAATAAATTTGAAGGGGTGGGTAGTTTCAAATTTAATAACATTTCGAAGAGTCTCACAGGATCAATTTAATTTCATCTCCTTGTATCTACAGAGCTGATTAAGAACGTATGTTGGGTATGCTTATGTGTGTGTTAAAATGCATTTGCCACTCTTGTTGAAGATGGATAGAGAGAGAGGGAAAAGGACGATGTACAGTACAAGATTGAGTTTGGAGGACGCCTAGAGGTCACCTTGACGAAGGAGCAACAGCACCACCAGAGGAGAAAATCTACTTACAACTTTGTGCATTGTGAAACTACATTCTGGGAGTCATGCAAGAGTAAAAGAGAATTTGAGTGAAAATGCTAAGGATATAAATGGCATTTGTGTACAAAGCTATTTTTTTTTCTAACTTGTAACATTTACATCTTATTCCTTCTCTCTTCTATTTTCTTTCGACTTTCTATTACTATTGAACTCTCACAATATCCCCAGACTCTCTTCTCACACACTTTTAATGTATTCCTGTCTTGTATTTCAATATTTTTGCTTTACACCAAAGTATCTCGAAAACTCATATAGTTTATATAGCATGAAAATTCCAACATTCACCCAAATAGTGTCAAGTCACCATATGTTGATTGCATTGAAGATTCCTTCAGAGAACGTCTTAAACCCCCCTCAACACTGGCGTCATCCCCACATAGTGTCCCACACCCTGGGCTGTGATGTGAGGAAAATAGCAAAGGATGAGTCTTTTATTTATTGTATCTCCATTTTGCATTTTGAAATCAACAACTAAAAAGGCATATTAAATAATATATTTAGTACATAGTGGAAAGTCTTAGCATTTGGCCACGACGCGACAGTCAGTAAAAATAGAGTGCATCCATGTATTAAATCATTGGAAAATGTCGGATGTCGCCACGAAAAAGGCTGACACAGCGGGATCGAGAAACTTATGTTAACACATAAGAACTTTGCAGTGCTACCAACCATTAACCTTGCCGAAAAAGGATGACGAAGAGTCCTAATGTAATGTGTGTGGATATAGTCGATTCTTGACCAAAAGGTGTTTCAAACAGTGAGGGGTGTATAGGATTGCGAAGTCAGCAAGCATTACTTCCTTTCCTCATCGTTACCACTCAGTCCCAGCTTCTCTGCATTAGTATAGTTAAGTTTATAAATGCCTCCTTACCGCTACTGCAGATCCATAACAATGCCCCGCATTTACAAATGTCTACCTTTAGAAGACACGATCATTTGGTTGGTTGTACCTGAAGATTCTAATGAGGTACTCCGTATTGACGTTAAATGAACTAATGTGATAGAGGGGTATACCCTAGTCAACACGTTCTAACCTAAACGATCGTTCGCGAAACCTTATTGACCTTCCACTTTCACATGACACTGTGATCAGAAGATCTTCGTTCTCACCAACCTCTTAAGTTTTGCAAGAATTTCAAGCTAACCTAAAGCAACTTACAACAGTTTTCTTTGTTGATTCTGTTACTTACAGTTACTGTGTTACAAATGACCTAACCTGAAGAGTAATCAACGCTGATCTTCGAGAGGAGAATTTGTGAGACGACCAAGGATAATATAATAATCCATACGAAACTTATAGAACTTTTCGATAACAATCCGAACTTTATGGTTACCATCAGGCAACATCAAATTAGTTGAACGAATGGCCAAATAGCTACAACGAGCCTGAAAGAAAAAGAATAAAGAGACCTCCGAGAAAACTATACAACGAAGTAGCCGGAGTATAGCAGATATCCGTAAACAACTGATAAGGGGAAGTGAGGCACCTTTGAAAGTGGGGCACCTTTGAAATTGGGATTTTTCACCTATGTTTATGTAGAACTGAGCCATATCATAATGTAATTTAGCTTCTCAATCTGTTTGTGTAGCTAAATTATCTCACGATAAAGCTCAATTTTATTTAAAAATAGGTGAAAAATGCTAATTTTAGAGGTCCCCACTTTCAAAGGTGCCCCACTTCCCCCTAGTACTAAAGTACTAGAAGTAGTTGGTGAAAAGTCGCAAGATAATTAGATAGACCTGATCCCTTTAGAATGTTACAGTCAATTAAAAGTTAGTAATTCTTTTGGCGGCTTATAACTGTACATACAAACTGTGAAAATGTTGTTCAGTAACTGTTCATTAATGTAATAAAAATTAACAAAAAGCAGAAAATTTATGGATCTAATTTTCAATACAAAATTATCACAAAGACTTATGACCTCTATACATTAGAGAAATTTATGTCCAAATTGAAGCAAATTACTTACGCTTGTTCAGAAAAACCGTGAAGTATGGACATAAATTTCTCTAGTGTGTGGAAACCATAAAGTGCAACGCACGTTATATACAATACAAGCATCGCGGGTTCATATCCTCTTTAGGTCACCAAACATTTTCTGGCATAAATGGTTGTATGAACCTCATCCCATGAAATTCAGAACACTTAATTCCCCAAGGCCTAAAACTAACTATTGTTGAATAAGAATAAATACTAAACTTTCTAAAGAAATCTCTAGAAATGAGAGACAGTATAGTGTTCATCTGTTTGAAATAATAAATTTCTTTCGTAAATTTTACTTCTTATTGAACATTCTGTGGAAAGATCTTTTCCTAAATGTAAGTCCCCTTTAGTCATCACATCACTGCCAAGGAAATTTCTATCACTTTGACATTCAACCAAATTTCCCTCGTCAGTTGGTTGCATTGAAACTTTTCCACAATTTTCACATTTTGGTCATTAAACTTGGTCCTTCTCATACTAGACATTTGGCGGTTCTTTAAATAAAAGATAATGGTTTGAAATATTAAAAATAGCAAAAACTGTGTTTTTCTCTTTTCCTCATTCCATTTGTCCCATATGATAATTTTCCACTTTAAAGTAAACGCAAAATTTATGTGAGTTTGCAAAAATCTTTGATGTGTCTCTCAAACATTCTCATTTTCCACATTTTCGCCCAACAGGAATTCTTTTACTCCGGGTGACATGAATATAATTAATTAAAAATCGCAACTTCTAAGAAGATAAAAAAGACTGGTTATTCATTCATATTTCAACACTCTATCATTTTTTTTTTCTTATAATACCAAACTTTTCTCGAGTAAATTGGCACTGAAACGTGGATCTTATATCAATAATAAAATCATTCAATCTAAAAAATTAAATTATTTGAAGTTGTGCGAAAGAGGCAAATAAGACTTTGAGAATTCTTAGGAATGCATGAAAGTCTCATTTGTCATTTTAATTAAATTTTCTGTGTATTTATCTCATTTTAATTAAGAAGCAACTGTTTGCTGTATGGAGAAAGAGCATTCAAAGACGGGGGTAGATTAAGAAATTATACCCCTCCATCTCTTCATCGAATTAATCAATTTCGACAACATAAATTTCTCCGTCTAGATATCCAAACTCTTCAGGATGTTTAATGTGTTTGGGTATTAAACGCTAAAACTCAAATGTAGAAAAGTTTCTCAATGAAATTATCAAGATGGTAAAATTAGAAATTTCCCAAAATCTCTCATATAACTTTCAAATATTGCGATTCACTCACATTAACGAGGAAATCTTCGACAGATTTTATGTTACTCTTTCTCCCCTGGAGTTTTTTGATGATGTGACGATTTCTTCTAGCATTCCACCCACAGAATTTCAGCATGTTGTTTGGCATTTTGTTGTACGATGAGAAAAAATCCTCGAAATAAATCTGTTACACCACTAAAAACTTTTTGCTTTGCTCATAGTCGTGTCGTAACTTTTTTTGAGTACAGCCACATGGAAAATAAACCCATCAAAATTCAGCAAAATTTTATCAATTCACATTCCCATGAATATAATATATGTATCATCGAAAATCATCCCTAACGAGACGATATGGATTCTTTTTCCTGAGGAAAGGAATTTATATTTTAGCTCTCCAATAAGATTCCGTTCCGGCACAAAGTAAAAGATGCAAAAAAAAATTTGAAAACCATACATAATCCAACAAAAATAGGGGGATGTAGCGCACCTTTGAAATTGGGCATTTTCTCCTATTTTTAAGTGGAATTGAGCCTTATCATGATATATTTTGGCTTCACAAATGGTTTGTACAGCTAAATTATATCATGATAAGGTCCAATTTTATTTAAAAAATTGGAGAAACAAGCCCTATTTTATAGCTACCCACTTCAAAGCTGCCCTACTTCCCCCTACCAAGCTATATGTTAATTTGCAAAACGTATACAACATTAGTGCATTTTAATGCCTAGTTTTAATAAAGCAGTTTATTTAAACGTTCGTTGTACAATTTTTATTCGTACACATTATAATTGTATTAAAAAATTATTTGTTTTTTTTAATAGATAAGTTTTATTATTATCAATTATGTTTTGGAATTTTTTTTGGCCATAAATCAAGCTTAAACGGGGATAAATATGAGCTTAAAATTTGAATCTTCAAAGAATATTTACAAAATCCTCTATGGACCTGGGTACAGTAAGCCAAAAAATCATATTTTTGACAGGGGATAAAATTAGTTCTATTATTAAAAAAAAATATTTTTGCTTTTGCGTCGCCGGCCACCCACGGCCTTTCATAACTCACTGGTCCTTAAAGATTTAAATCAATCGTGACTAGACTGATTATCTCTCACTGAAATATCCATGTTTACAAACATGTTTACAATAAATACATAATACATGATTACAAAACATAAATGTATTGTGCGTTCCACATCTCATTGATTTACTGCTTACCAAAAAGGTCTTAAAGATTTTGCAGACAAACTTTTACTCAAATGTCCTTAAAATCGTCCTTTTTGGATTTTCTAGTGTCAAATAATGTAAAACAGTTACGGAAAACATATTCCACTACAATATAAAATCGAATTTTTATCTAAGGTTTACGAATATCTGGCTTAAACAGTCATACCGATTATGAAACTAAATTTTACTAAAAAAAAAACAGTTAGTTCAATTCCGCTCAATTCAAATTTAACAGCTTTTCAGCAGAGAAGTTTATTTGGATAATTTGTATACTGCACCTAATTTTCTTTTTCTTTTCAAGAAGTTGAATATCTTTCGATATTACAAGTCCCATATCTTACGGGGAAAAATTATTCGACTTGTAATTGTATGTTAATAGCTATTTAATTTTTTATGAAACTTCCACAATTTTACTGTCAGAATGTATTTTGGAGATAGGTAAGATTGTTAAGAATTTCACCTAATATTTAATGTTCAAATATTCGTTTTAATTATCAAACTCTTCAATTACACTTTTTGAACTTGATCTTTAATATATTCTTTTGATACAGCTTAACATTCAATGTCCCCTACAATTTCTACCAAGATATCCTTGTCATTTACTAATGAAAATTGGGCATTTGTAGCATAATGAAAATTTTACGCTCGAAAAGGATTCAAAAGGAGGAAAGAATTGTAATGGCCCTCCTTTCTAATTTATCAAGTGACGTCAAAGTAGTTTATTCCAAAAACACGCTACCACAAAGAGTTTTTCCATTGATCAGATTAGCAAGAAGAAACATTTCACCATAAATATACGTACATACATACATACATATCACAGAACATTGTACAAACAAATAGGGACTCAATTTATATAACCAACAACACCCCAATAATATAAATATATAGAACCAAAAAGCACACTTTAGTAACCTTGCAAAAGGCGCGACCTTTGACCCTCTCCCATCCTTCTCGGCCCCAAAAATCCCACCTTATTCATTTCGACCTCTTTTACATACAGAAGGCTCCCCATGAATTTAATTCGTATATATGGCGTTTTCAACTGTGGCTGCTGCTGCTATAAATTTTAGCTCATTTGCAAACATACCTTCATGTTGTGCCATGGCGGACTATTAGCAAATGTGTAGGTATAAGAAAATGGGGGTGGATTATGTTTTAAATCTGCATAAGTGTAATACTAAAAAAAAACTGCATGTGCTTCAACATTTATTTTACTACCTTTCTACAGCAATTCAAATACTACTGAAGAAAATTCCCAAGAAGAAATCGAAGATTTCTATTTGCACCTTGTTATGATTTTCCTTTGCAAAATTCATAATATTACGAAAGATCCCTTCAACTTGATTGAAAATTCATAAAACTCGCTTAAAATATCTTTGTTCAATGTTAAATTAATTCAAACTTCTTCTCAACAATGTATACACACAAAATCTGGAAATTAGAAATACTTTGGACAAAAACGTGAGTATATAATAGTCATGATTGAGAGGTGTATTAAATGTTATTTGGAATCTTTCATGGAAATTTTCCACCATTTGGCGTCATTTTCTCCCGACTTTCCAATCAATGAAAATGTATTACAATACATAAAAGAGGAAATTCATCACCGGCCAGAAACATACCTTGCACGATATAGAATACCAATTTCCCCAAAATACATTATGAATAAAGTAAAACACCTCAAATGTATGATTATACGGTGTTTGTGGGAACTTTGACCATCAATGATGGAGGAAAACTATTGTTGTGTACTAGGTTGTGAGGCAAATACAGTTCATTGAACCAGAGGCTAATAAACCCTTGAAAGGACCTTGTCCACCCCCATATTCTTGTATAGCACGTTAGCCCACGCGCTACTCGCTTTTATTATAGCCTCAATAATTATTTCAAAAAAAAAGTTTTTACACATTCAAAATGGGCCGCTTCATTTACTTCTTGTACATTCTGTATGTATCCATCACACCTTTTCTCACCGATCTATCACGGTGTTCTAACACCTTAGTCAAACAAAATACGTGATACATTGTAAGGGTTTGTTAAGATATTTTTTCGATACATACTAAAGGGAATTTCACACTTCTTTTGAAGAACTTTTGAGTGTTCCAACATAAAAACAAACCAAGTATAACTTCTCGATTTTACAATGAAATTTAAACTTAAAACCAATTTTAGCATAATTCTCACAACCTAAGGCCGGCTTCAGACCTGAGTTTGATCTGTAAGAGGCTTCTACGGCCTAGCCTAGACCTTAGAGGCTTAACAGTCATCAACATTCAAAAACTCCTAGTTCATAATAAAATTTATTGGTCTACAAGCAGTTTTAACCGATAGATTACCTTAAAGATTGCCTAAGCTACTGTATTATAAAAGTAAATACAATTTGGGAAATAAATTTTTTTATTTCCCAAAAATTTGTAATTTTTCTGAAATTCAAGCAATTTCAATGATCTTTCATAAGGTGCACGGTACGGTCAAGTTTTTGAAAAAGTCTCGACTATAGCTCCTAACTGAAATTGTAAAGAATTTCAGCTGAAACTTAATATTTTTATTTTTATATTATTTATTATTTTCAATTTATATTGTATGCATCTTTCACTTTTCTTATTTTTACAGTTCGAACTTAACATTCGAAGAATTTTAAAAATTAACATAAAAACTAGTTTTTTAGATTTATGTTCTTAAGGACATCATAATGAAATTTATTTGTATTTTGCTTTTGACATTAAAATCTTAGATGTCACTTCAATGTAGACTTTAAGGATTTCTCAATGACAAACCCCTTAGGAGGATGTCAAAATGTTTGGTGGTCAAGAGAAATTCCATAAAATGGTAAATGCTCTCATATATATTGATTTTTTATTCATAAAACGAAAAAACTTGAGACCTAAAGCCTCTAGTCAAACAATATTTATACTGTCTCAATATGTGTACACTGTAGATGGA
Organism: Phlebotomus papatasi; assembly: GCF_024763615.1. Classification (NCBI taxonomy): domain Eukaryota; kingdom Metazoa; phylum Arthropoda; class Insecta; order Diptera; family Psychodidae; genus Phlebotomus; species Phlebotomus papatasi. The sequence goes on from NW_026604560.1 coordinate 22,788, forward strand.
TGGATTTATTATGTGCGTGGAATGAAATTTCCAAAAGGACTAATGTCTTCCTCAATTTGTAATTAACTTTAGTCACGGATGGATATCAGTGTTTGCCTTTCATCCCACCTACCTTTCTCTCTTAATATGTCCAAAAAACAACCCATGCCCCATCAGACATTTATACAGAGAAAATTTTCTCTTGTCCCCTACAATCACAACGCTTGTCTCCTCTTTTACCACTAATTATCACAATTTCTCTTACACCTTTCACCATTCATTGTATCCTGTTCATCGTACACCTCAACTGATACACTCCTTTAATTATTAAGCAGTTGAAGGTGTATTTAATGACCTAAATATACAAAAGCACCATGTAAAGCAAGCGTACGATAAACCTAAAATCCCTAAATAGCTGGAATA
>NW_026604561.1:0-23000 GCF_024763615.1 Phlebotomus papatasi
CACTTTTGCAGACTTGTGGGACTCTGGGCAGGCCGTGGATCTGTGGAATTCTAAGCCAATCCTGATCTTGATGGGAAAAGTGGCTCCAATCCGCCGTCGCCAGTATTATGGGGCGTACCTGAGATATGGAAAATATATATTAGTTTAGATAATCCTATCCTTGTCGCCAGTGTTATGGGGCGTACCTGAGATATGGAAAATATATATTAGTTTAGATAATCCTATCCTTGTCGACGCACCCACACAAATAATAAAAGAGAATTCCACTTTACTTTTACAAACTTTATTTAACAACTTTTATTTAAAACCCAACACCTTATTAACACACTTCCTACTCGACTGTTCAATGTAGACTACCCTCGAACTCACTGCACAGACTGGACTGATAAGAACGTAACGGGACTTCCTGGTTTCCCCTCAACATTTATCATCGGGCATCTTTCAAAACTTTATTTTCTACCGTCGCCACTGACGTATTCCGAGTGGACACGCGTTATTAGAAAACCGGAAGTAAACACTGTGACTTGAGGAAAAAGCTTTTATTGCTACACTTGACTTGACTTGACGAACTAATCTGTTGAGGGCTGGGCGGCAAAGAGGAAGATGGCAGCATCCTTCGCTCTTTTATAGCCGCGCTCTCAAACCCCCTCCAAGAGGATCTCTTTCTCTCTCTCGGAGCACTCTCTCACATTGACTTCTACATTTTCAGACCTTACACTACAAGAAATACGTTGAGTTTGAACTATAGATGGATAATGATAAAATGGAGATTGTCGAAAATTGATGATTTAATAGAATAACGGGGTAGTCAAGTTATGAGTCTTTCGGGGTTTCAGTCTGGTGTCAATCTCCGTAGAGTTAAGAGTGAAATAAAATCAAGTCTCTGAAAAATAAAAGTAAATTTGTCTCAAGTCTAAATATCAGTGTTTTAATTGATAGATTATATTCCCAAAAGTGGAATATAACAGAATCTCACTTACATAAGCCGGTTAGGATTATCTGTCCCTTTCAGATTAAAAATGAAAATATATTCAATTTTTCACATAAATAATCGAATTTTAATATTTTTTATATTTCTATTTTTACTGCTCGAATTTAAAAAGCGAGCAGTGATATATTTTTTTAAGCAAAAACTTTTTGTAACAAACAGCTACATAATTTCAACAAAGTAAAATATATCATTAATCGGTATTTTCAGGAATACTTTTTAAATTTCATGGATTATATTGTCAAAATGACAGCAATGCTAAATAAGGGATTCTGTGATTCCCTTTGATTCAAGTGCTTTCCAATTGATTCTAGTGATTCTGTATGGATTCTATTTGAGATTCTATCAGAATCTGATCAGTTATTCCATGGTTTCCATGGATTCTAGCGGAAAAAGTGTCGGTATTTCATACTTGATTAACCCCTTGGTGGCAAGGCAGTGCCCTCTCTCACTCACTTTCGACAATTTCTTCACCAAAGATGCATTGATGCCAAAAATTCCACTGACTGAGAGTTCGTCATTCTCCAAGGGCGTACCTAATTCCCGAAATCAAAATCAGAAGCACAATGCGCCCAAACGTCAAGTCGCTGCGTTAACCCATCCGTCCGAAGCATCAAACTGCCGATGCTGTTCTGAGAGTTCACATCCTTTGTTCAGATGTACAAAGTTCCTGGCGATGTCGCCATCCGATAGATATGAAGTTGTCAAAACCCTGAATCTGTGCAAGAATTGTTTGGTGCCTCATGTTACAAATTCCTGCACCTTCCGTTCATGTAGAAAATGCCATGGACGGCATAACGTTTTCCTTCACGAAAAGTTCGTGTGTGAATCCCTTCCATCGAAATCCACAACTTCATCCGTCAACAAGTCTGAGCCCAATAAGAGTGAAACTACAAACAATTCTCAAAATTCGTCCGCCACAGTGGCTCTATCTTCCAAGGTTCCGGATCGCTCCCTCCAACCTAATCATAGGGTGTATTTAGCGACCGCCATGGTTGATGTTTTTTCTGCGAATGGAGAGAGGATTCCATGCCGCTTTTTGCTCGATGGCGGTGCCCAAGTTTGTGTTATCACTAGTGAATTGGCCCAGAGGTTGAGATTACCGAAACATCCATCTAATATGGCGGTTGTGGGAGTTGGATGTCACCAATCTCGCATCCAGCACCGGGTCACTACGACCATTGTTTCCCAAGTCACCAAGGATAGTTTTACATTCGAGTGCCAGGTTATGCCTAGGATAACTGGCAATGTTCCCAATTGGACCACGAATAAAGAGATACTGAATATTCCACAGAACCTTCCTGTGGCCGACCCGTGTTCGGCTGACCAGAAGCCTGTTGATATTTTAGTCTGTGGGGATATTTACTGGTCCAGTTTCCTTCAGAATGTCGTCTCCCTTGGCCCAGAACTTCCTCATTTGAGAGAAACCGTGTTTGGCTATGTCATCTTGGGCGAGCACCACTCCTTTCCCAGCCAATCTGGCCTTGTCTGTCACAATGCATCCTCATCCTCTTCTCTTGAAGAATCACTCGTCAAGTTCTGGGAGGTCGAAAATGTTCCTGAAGAAGTTCCAGTAACTGATGAGCATCGTGCTGCTGATGAGCATTATGTGAAGTCGCACTCACGTACTCCCGAGGGTCGATTTCTAGTCAAGCTCCCTTTCAAGAAGAATCCAGATTTGCTTGGTGAATCCAGACCTCAGGCCGTACGTCAATTCCTGGCACTTGAGCTCCAATTTGAGAAAAAGCCTGGCTTGAAAGAGGCCTATTCTGAGATAATGAATGATCAGCTAGAGAGAAGGTGGCTTGAACCCGTGCCGATGAAAGATTGTCGTGCTCTGTCGTTCTGCATGCCTCTCCACGGGGTCTTCAAGGATTCTACGACGACAAAGCTGCGCATTGTTTACAATGTCAGTGCCAAATCATCATCCGGCCATAGTCTAAACGACTTAGTGATGGTCGCCCCACCGTTCAAGATGATTTAGCCACCACTTTGATCCGCTTTCGAAGAAATCCAGTTGCCTTTACAGCGGACATAACCAAGATGTACCTCCAGCTGATAATAGATCGTGAGGATTCGGATTTTCAACGTCTTGTATAGCGCGAGAACAAGTCTCAGTCCATCAAGGATTACCTCATCTCCCGTATTTCCTTTGGAGTTGCGTTGTCTCCGTTTCTAGCCACTAGGGCGCTTGTTTAATTTGCCCATGAGAATGAGAAGGAGTACCCTCTCACTGCAGAAGCCTTGCTTAAGGCATTCTATGTCAATGATTGTCTACTGTCCTGTGAGTCGCTTGATGAAGCCAAGGACACCCAAGCCCAGTTGATTGAAGTCTTGCAGCGGGGAGGATTTTCCTTAGTCAAGTGGACAAGTAATAATTCTGAATTGACTGATCCTTCTTCCGTTTCTCCTTCCACTCAAAATATTCCTTCAGAACATTCCATTACCTCTGCCTTGGGAATGGCGTGGAATTCCACCTCCGACAAGTTCCTGTTTTCCTCCCCAATGGGATCCCCTCCCCAGATGAAATGAAAACCAAACGTCATATGGCGTCCGCCATTGCGAAGTTGTTTGATCCGATTGGTCTTGTTGGACCAGCAATCATCGAAGCCAAGCTGATGTTGCAGAAGCTTCATGAATTGAAGTATCCTTGGGACAAGCCTGTCCCCGAAGATGTGAGATCCGAATGGCGAGACTTTACCGAAAGGTTGTTAAACCTGAATCAACTCGAGATTCCTCGTTGGATTTCCGTGTTTCCACATCCAATACGAACAGATATCCATGCCTTCAGTGATGCAAGTCTTCTCGCGTACGGAGTGGCTGTTTACGTAGTCACTATTCCTAAACTTGAGTTGTGCGGAGCATTACTGGTCGCCGAGACGATTGACAGGTTTAAGGACTCCTACAAACCTGATGACATCCACTACTGGTCAGAGTCTACAATTGTCCTCAGTTGGTTGCGGAGCCCTCCCGATGATTACAAAATCTTCGTGTCGAAACGAGTCAAGAGGATTCTTGAGCTCTCTAAGCCTGACCAGTGGCAACATGTTGGAACTAAAAGCAATCCGGCAGATATTATCTCCCGGAGAGCGAATCCTTCGAAACTTCTCGACCGTGACTTCTGGTGGAGAGGTCCAGAATGGTTGTCGGAGCCTAAAGAAGATTGGCCAGAACCATTTTATGGCTTACGGACAACTTTGGAAGCCAAATGCCTCGTAATGGTTCCCAAACAACCACTTTTCGAAGATCTCTTCACGAAATATTCATCGCTTACGAAAATTTAAAGGATAGTAGCCTACTCGCTGCGATTGGCTCATCATCCCTCATCTACAACTGCCAGAAATAGAGGACCAATCACAGCACCTAAGATGGAAAGAGTTTTACGAATGCTGATAAAGTTCGACCAAGAAACCAGTTGGCCGAATCTTGCCCTACTCTTTGAAAGCGATACTCCTCTTCCATCCAAGTGGAAATCACTCCTATCCTTAGCACCATTCCTTGACTCCGAAGGCCTTATTAGAGTTGGAGGCAGGCTCGAGCGCTCTAACGAATCCTATCCCTCAAGACATCCTATCCTGTTGCCGAAATCTCGTCTCACGACGATGATTGCACGAAATTAACACTTAAAGCAGTTGCATGCGCCCCCTACTTTATTGCTTGCGTCACTCCGGCAACAGTTTTGGCCCATATCAGGACGGAATCTTGTGAGAAGAATAGTACACGAATGTGTCCCTTGTTATCGCGTGAAGCCCAAACCACTTGATCAAATTATGGCTGACCTCCCCTTTCATCGTGTTAACCTCTATCGTCCCTTCCAGGCTGTGGGCGTGGACTTTGCGTGACCGGTACAAATAATTTGCCCTGCCACTCGGGGAGTCAGGTCTAGGAAATCTGGGACTCAAAAGGCTTACATCGCGATATACGTCTGTATGGCTACCAAGGCGGCTCATCTTGAGGTGGTCACCTCCTTGTCGACTCAGGCCTTCCTTGCCTCCTTTAGACGCTTTGCGGCAAGAAGAACGATACCACGTCACGTCTTTTCGGATTGTGGGAAGAACTTCTAAGGAGCTGCCAACGAACTTTCACGCTTGATGAAACAGGAAGAAGTTCAGTGCAAGTTGTCGTCAGCCACGCGCGATCATGGAACCTCGTGGAACTTCAACCCCGCAGCTTCCCCTCACCATGGAGGGCTTTGGGAATCATGTGTGAAAGCTGTGAAGTACAATCTTTTGCGCGTGACCAAGTCCAAACCATTAGCCTATGAAGAGTTGCAGACCGTACTGTGCCAAATCGAATCGGTGCTTAACAGCAGGCCGATTTGCTTGATGTCAGAAAACCCCAACGACGAAAGTTTCTTAACACCGGGACATTCCTGCATTTCGCTCCTGGAAATGCCCCTCCAGATTTAGACGTATCCTACATCCCAGACAACCGTCAGTCCTATTGGCAATCCTGTCAGTTCAACGTTCAAGAGTTTGGGAAGAAGTGGAGGTTGTACTACTTGAACACCCTCCAGCAACGTTCACGATGGATCCACAACCGAAAAAACCTGACTGTTGGAGAAATTGTGTTGCTCTTGGACGAGGCCAACCCTGAAGGATGTAAATGGGTTCTGGAAAAGATAGAGAAGGTCTATCCGGGACAAGACGGACACGTGAGAGTTCTCACGATCAAGACCACTCGTGGAATCTACACCCGACCGATCACCATGGTAGCTCGCCTACCCATCTCCGATATCAAAAATGCTGAACTAGACCATTCCAAGGAAGGACTAGTTCATCACGGGGAGGATGTTGGCGCCACCGTTACGGTTGCGTTCAATTCTATTGAAATGAGAATTGAAAATGATATTTAGAGAGACACAAAAACCAGAATATTGCAACGGGACATTGAGCTACAGATTGTTATATTATATTACTCTGAATTCTATTGAAAATATACACAGTCGTCATTAAACCAGCAAACAGTGTTTTTCAATTCCACTAGACTCCATCATGGTTATGGGCCATCCCGCGTGAAAATCATAGTTTGTTGGAAAATTAATCACTAAAGTTAGTGTCGATAATATTTTCGACAGAAAAGTGATTTTTGTGAACTTTTTTTTTAAGTTTTTGTTTGGTTGAAGCCAGCAAAGTGCGAAAACGTGGTTGCAGCCACGTGTGTGCCTCGTGTGAGACTTTTCGCGTGAAAAAAGTTCAAGTAAAATAGGAAAATGACGACGTCTACAGTCGGAAATCTTCCTTTTGAGAGACTAAAGGGAAGGAAAATTTTGATAATTGGGAAATTGGTGCACGATCATGGCTTGTGATAAAAAGTCTGTGGAAATGGACTCAATCAGAACCAGCTGAAAATAATGCAACAGATAAGGCCAATGACTTGAAGGCTTTGAGTGAATTAACGCTGCTTCTTGATCCTTCAATTTATTCCTACATTTCAAAAAAGGATACCACTAAACAAGCATGGGATTCCTTGCAGTCATCTTTCAAAGACAGTGGAACATGTCGCAAAGTCGCGAACCTTCAACAATTTGTTTCACTAAAATATGAAGATTGTGCTTCTATGGAAGAGTATGTGACTAAAATGAATCAATTGTACGGAAAAGTGCAAGTGGCGGGTTTTAACATTGATGAAGAAGTAGCGGAATCGTTAATGCTCGCCGGTTTGCCAAGTGAATACAAGCCGATGATTCTGGGTATTGAAAACTCAGCAAAAACGATCACAGTGGACTCTGTGAAAACTCTCCTATTGCAAGAGGTGATAGTGGATAAAAGTGAAAATTCAGATGGGGCACTTGTGGCCAAAACACGAAAGAAAAAATCAGTGAATAATCACAAGGTCGAGTGTTTCAATTGCAAAGGCAATCACTTTGCTAAAAACTGTCCACAAAAGAAGAGCAATAAAAGTTCGAAATCCAACGGTAAACGTGAAAATCTCCTGATTGCTTCTCTTGTTGCAAAAGAACAATCATCTCTGGATTGGATTATCGATAGTGGTGCTACAGCTCATATGACAAAATTTGAGTCTGTGCTGCTGAACAAGTGTGCGATAGAGAAGAAGAATGTGATTGTGGCAAACAATAACTCGATCGACATCAAGAGCATTGGAGATGTTAAACATGAAGTGATTGCAAATGGACAATCGAGTGATATTGTGATCAAAAATGTGCATTATGTGCCGAATATTTGCGCGAATTTGTTATCAGTTCGCCAAATAGCCGCGTATGAAAACAAAGTGGTTTTCGACAAAAACGGATGTAGGATTTACAACAAGAAAAAAGAACTGATTGCCACGGGAAGTATCGTGGATGATATGTTCAAGTTGGACATTGCCGATAACAAGTGTGAGAGATCATTCATCTCTAAAAGCAGTGAAAAATCAGTGATGCAATTCTGACGCCGTCACATTGCTATCCCGCCAAAATTTTCCCGATTTTGCGAAATAGAAATATACATCATACACAGAGTCTTCACTCTGTATGAGTGGGCACGGATAAAGAGTGTGGCGCTTTCAGAGGGATGGCATGTGTAGTAGTGCACAAAAAGCGGAATAATTGCTGTTATTTTGAATATCCCGCGAATTTTATCTCGCGAGCTCCTGGAGGTCGTGAGATGGCAAAATAGATGCATTTTAAGTGAAAATTTCACGATTTAGTGCTCAAAATTTTTTGTTAAAATTGGTTCTATTAATTTTATGTGATATATAATTACATAAATTTAATGTCCACGAGGAAAAATAGAAATAATTATCGATGAATACTTTGGGGTTTCTTGGTGTCTCCAGAACCCACAAAGATACTTATGGTCCATCACTTCAACATTCTAAAATATCTTAATGTGAAAATTCTCAAGAAATGGGTAAAAGTATTTGATTAAATGCATGTTATTTCAATACCGAGTAGGATGGTGTTGTCCAGAAACGATTTGTCAAAAAAATTCAAAGAAATTTTTCCTAGAACTACATTTTTAAACTAATTAATTTTTAATTTTAATTTTTTCTATAATTTTCTTCATTTTCTTCATAAATCCCATAATATCCGTCGAATCTCCGAAAAGGATTGCGCAAGACTACTTGTCTTTTTCACGAAAATATTCTCGAAAAAAGAGCTAAGTTCTCTAAAGATCATAAACACGGAGAACTTAAGGGTAAGGGACCGGTGTAACAATTTATTAACAACAGTAATCTGACGGTCGTTGAATGGAACATTTCAGCCCAGAATAATAAAAAACATTTCTTCTCAGAGCTTTTTCGGTTCCCTGCGGAACTTCTTCACGGGTCGAAAATGTCAGGTTTCTGGGATTTTGTCTTTCTTGGAGGCCAAATTGGGTACATGGGTTCTGAGTCACACACTTCACGAACAATTTTACAGCGATATTTTACTTTTTACAAATAAGATTACTAGTTACTACACAAGTTAAACAAAATGAAATAAAAATCTTTCTTGGCTACTAACTAAGTTTTGCTTAACTCATTTAGTAACTTATTTGTAAAAAGTAAAATATCGCCGTAAAATTGTTCGTGGAGTGTGTGATTCAGGACCCATGTACCGCATGTACCCAATGAAGACATCCCTTTGGCCCCAAGAAAGCCAAATCCCCACAAACCTCACATTTTCGACCAATGAAGAAGGTGCGCTGCGCAGGGCACCGAAATCTCTAGGAAGAAAAGATTTATAAGCCAAAGACCTAATATTCATATTTTAATAGATTATTTTGTTCATGTTTTACGATGATGTTAACATTACCTCTTCCTTCCCATCCTATAATATTCAGTGGCCCCAGCTCTTTCTTCAAGGAAATATTTTCGTGAAGGACACAAGTTGTCCTATACAGCCTTATTTATAAGTTTGAAGAATATTCAAGGATTTATGAGAAAAATCGAGAAAATTACAAGAAAAATTAAATGATAGAAAATTAGTTTGTTCTAGGGAATTTTTCCTTGAATTCTCCTGCAAAAATCATTTCTGGATTCTGGACACCAACGTTCTGTAATGTACAATTCGTCGGTTGCCTCAGCAACTGTGCTAACTGCATTTGCTTTGTGTCAGCATTCGTTGTAAGCAACGCATCGCTGCGCGGCGTTTGCAATGAATACAGACACAAAGCAGATGCAGTTAGCACAGTTGCTGAGGCAACTGACGAATTATTGAGATAAGTACGAGTTTAAACAAGCTAGTTTATTAATTTTTTGAGAATTTTTACCTAAAGATATCTCAGAAATTTGACGTGATATTTCTCTATAAATGTCTTGGAAGAACATGTTCATGAAACACCAAAAGGAAAACAAAAGTACTCATCCACTTGCATCCCCCAAAAGAAAGGATTTCATTTTATTGCACTGTGCTTTAGAAAAAAAAATTTAGGTATTATAGTTCATAACGAAATTGTTTATTAAATGCCCAAGGCATTAATAAATTCATATGGAAAAATCATTTAAAAAAATTATTTTGTTGCCTTGGACCATACGTGTAACAAAGAAATTAAAATTTGAGTGATTTGATGAAGCCGGCTATGTAACGGAAATGATTTTGAAAATATCCCGCATTTAAAGAGTGAACGAGAGAGTGCGAGCGAGAGCAATGGCATGATTGAGAAATGACAGCCTCATAGAACAAACGTTGAATTTCACGGATTTTTCTCTAGTTTTTCGCGAATTTAATGTTTTAGTAAATCAAATTACAATAATTTTCATCTCATAAAGGGTGTTTCTGTGTTTAAATGTGAATAATTTGCTCAAAAGTGCACAAAATATGAGCTGAAGCGGCCTCACACACACAACCACCATCCAGAAAAATCTGGATAAATTTCGTGACGGACATCGGAATTGGGGGGGCAGTTCTTTGGCATCGTCGCCTCGGTCACGTGAATTATCACAATATGGACTTTCTGACGGAGCATGTGGGAAATATAAAAGAGATTCCTGAATCTCAGTGCGTTACATGCGTAAAAGGCAAACAAACAAGATTGCCATTCAGTGATGAAGGAAGGCGTGCTGCTACAGCGTTAGAATTGGTGCATAGTTATGTTTGTGGACCAATTCAAGTGCAGTCATTTAGGGGTCATCGATATTTTGTGACATTCATTGATGATTATTCACGAAGAGTTTTTGTTTACGTGATGAGAAATAAAAACGAAGTGTTTGAGTGTTTTAAGACATTCAAAAAGTATGCAGAAAATCAAACTGGATTCACACTGAAGAAGTTGAGAAGTGATAATGGCAAAGAATATTGCAACAAAAGCTTTGTCGATTTTTGTCGTAAAAATGGGATTGAACATCAGAAAAGTGCTCCATATTCCCCACAACAAAATGGATTAGCCGAAAGAATGAACAGGACATTGCTTGACAAAGTTCGATGCATGCTCATTGATTCTGGATTGTCCAAAGCATTCTGGGCTGAAGCGTTAATGACTGCTGAGCACATCATTAACTGCATTCCTTGCAAAGGGACCAACCCCTTGACCCATCATGAGATGTTTTCGGGGCACCAACCGAACTATGGAAGGCTAAAAGTGTTTGGCTGTCGTGCTATGGTGCATGTTACTGATTCAAAACGACGAAAACTTGATCCTAAATCAGTGGAGTGTATTTTCTTGGGCTATGAAGCGCACACGAAAGCATACAGGCTTTACAATAAGAAAACCAAGAAAATTGTGGTCAGTCGTGATGTAATTTTCATTGAAAATGAAGTGTTAAATGAAAATCGTGTTTCTGAACCAAAAAGTCTCGACAATGTGTGGATTCCAGTTAACGATGAAGATCTCGACATCACCGAATCAGGGGAAAATGATAGTAATCCGTCGATTGTCGAGATTTCTGACGATTCTCGTGAAATTCAACTCAATGAGTTGAGGGAGCCTGGAGATTTGGAGGTCTCCGGAGAAGGGTTTGAATCTGCAGGTGAAGAACAAGTCAGTGAATTTGTTCCAGACGTTGATGTTTCAGCCGTCGAACCCCGTTTGCGATCAACGCGTAATTTGGAGAAGCCAAAACCAAAATATACTTACTATGCACTCCATGTTCATGATCCAGAAAGTGTTGCAGAAGCTATGAATGACATGGATGCAAAGTCTTGGAAAAGTGCAATGAAAGAAGAAATGGTATCACTAGTTCAGAACGAGACATGGGAATTGACTAAATTACCTGCTGGAAAGAGAGCAATCAAGAGCAAGTGGATCTTCAAAAGGAAGCGTGATTCGCAAGGAAAAGTTTTGAAGTTCAAAGCTAGACTGGTGGCAAAAGGATTTTCTCAAGTTGAGGGAATTGACTACAACGAGACTTATTCACCTGTAGTGAGATACGCGTCCATTAGGTATCTATTCGCCTTGGCAGCGAAGTTGGACCTAAATATTCGTCAGATGGATGCAGTGACAGCTTTCCTCACTGGCAAGCTGAATGAGATCGTCTACATGGAACAACCGGAAGGTTTTCATGATGGCACAAATCGATACTGTAAGTTGAACAAATCTATTTATGGTCTAAAGCAATCAAGCAAAGTTTGGAATGATACCCTCAATGATACCCTCAATGATGTTTTGATTAAATTTGGGTTGATAAGATCAACAACGGACCAATGCATTTATTTTTCGATTTGTAAGGGGAATGTTCTAATAGTAGCCGTATATGTAGATGATCTACTTCTTTTCTCCAACTCAAAAGCCTATGAAGAGAAACTCGTGAAAGAGCTTTCAAAGCATTTTAAAATGAAAGATCTTGGAGAAGTATCCTCCGTGCTGGGAATGCGAGTGATTCGCGATAGAAAGGCGAGAAAAATTTCCATTGATCAGAGCCAATATATAAGGGAAATTTTAATCCGATTTGGAATGGAGGATTGTAACGGAGTTTCTTACCCCATGGATCCTAACCAGAAATTGTCGAGCAGCATGGGTCCAAGAAATGACAAGGAGAAGGATGAGATGAAGACAACTCCCTATAGACAATTGGTGGGGTCGTTGCTCTTCGCGGCTCAAATTTCACGTCCCGATATTAGTTATGCTGTGAATGTTCTGAGTCAATTCAGCAATGATCCTGGACAACCGCATTGGGCAGCAGCCAAGCGAGTGTTGAGATATCTGAAGGCCACAATCAATCACAGAATCACATATGGCAACTCATTAAGTGATCTTCAGGGTTTCTGTGATGCAGATTGGGGATCGGATCCAGATGATAGACGGTCGACAAGTGGCTACGTGTTTACAATGCAAGGTGGCGCAGTCTCTTGGAGTACTCGTCGGCAGCCTACAGTTGCACTGTCATCAACGGAGGCGGAATTTATGTCTCTGGTATCCGCCATCCAAGAGAGCATTTGGCTGAAGAAATTGGAACTTGAGATTTTCCCAAATGTCTCAAGAAGGATGACGATCTACTGTGAAAACCGGGGAGCGATTCAATTGGCACTGAATAACAACTACTCCCCAAGAACAAAACACATTGAAATCAAGGAGAAATTTGTTCGCGAAAAATTGTTGGATGGAAGCGTCGAAATACAATATCTACGAACTGATGAAATGCCTGCTGACATTCTGACAAAGGCAACAAATTCTCATAAATTGTCATTATTCTCAAAATTCTTTTTATTAGAGTAATTTTCTTTTGTTTTGAATTTTCAAAAGGTCATAAGGCATTGGATTGTATAAGTTGATTAGCCTTATAATCCTTACTTTAATTTTCTTTTGAATTATTATAAATTTTCAATTCAGGGGAAATATTGAAATGAGAATTGAAAATGATATTTAGAGAGACACAAAAACCAGAATATTGCAACGGGACATTGAGCTACAGATTGTTATATTATATTACTCTGAATTCTATTGAAAATATACACAGTCGTCATTAAACCAGCAAACAGTGTTTTTCAATTCCACTAGACTCCATCAAATTCAAATTTCGAGCGCCCTGCGATCGCCCAACTTCACGATAGTCAATGCTGTGAGTTCTGTGAGCGGCTTTTCGCTCGGCTCTGATTGTCACCCGTCGTCAATTTCACGTTACCATTGTGTCTTCCGCCTTCAGCGACTTGAACGTGAAAAATCTTAGTGCATAGAAAAGTGAAAATTATCAGTGAACATCCGGCTTAAAAACATTTATTGAAGTGAAAAATTATTTGGTGTATCTCAGGGAAACTTTAAGTGAAGTAATAGAAAATAATTATTGTTATTGGTGGTGGAAAAATTAGAGTTTTTTAAAACATTGTGACCAGCACATTGCCGTAACATTGAAGTGACCGGAGGAGCTTCATTGGCCAAGATTCTGTGCAGAATCTCACCCAAATTGGCTCCAGGTTGATCTTTGATCGTCCTCTGCGTGTCAGCAGCGTTCCAGGAAGTTCTCCAGGAATTCCGAAGACGGATACAAAATTTTTTCTAGTCCTCCTTCGCGGGATCTTAATAGATTTCTGTTCCCTTTTTAAGGTACGTGGATCATTATTCGGAAGGGAGGGTTAAGAGTCCGATAAGGGAAATTAAATAGGATCTTTTCTCATTGTCCAGGTATTTATTTGAGCTATCACAAGTACTTGAAAGAGGGACAGAGGGATTAATCGTGCCTTTAATATTTTATTCTTTAAGGTATTTTCCACCCAGCCGGAAAGGAATTGTGAAGTACTATGCCAATACAAACAGTGTGCGATAAAGGCAGTCACTGTTAGATTTACGTACTATTAGTCCTTGAACCCTTGCCGAACACCCCCTAACCATAAGATTCGATAGATACTCAGGACGTCCAAAAAGCAACAAATTGAACAAAAAGAGCACTGCTCTTGTGTTCAGAAGAGAAGTCAGGTCACAGCCAACAAAAACAAATACATTCCGATAAGGAGTAATGTTGTAGCCCAACGAAGTGAATGATGCGGCTGGTTGTGCAACACTAAATTTTTATTCAATTGTTGGAATATGGGAAGTGAAAAGTTTAAGGTATGTGAGTTGATAGCTCCGGGGTGGCAGAGCAATCGCGAAATTGCAGTGTTGTGGTGATTCAGACCAAAGGGGGTTACTTAAACCGGCGAGCGCTAGCGCTTCATCAGCAGTTGAAGTAAAAGAGATTTATCTCAAGCGCACCGCGCTCGTAAATAGATCCCTTGGGAGAGTGGAACCTGCAAGTTAAAAGACATAAGTTCAGCTTAAATTTACTTTTTCTTCCTTGCTGCATCACCTTCTAGAGGCTAAAATGCACGAGCAGTTACTCTTTCAAGAGGAGAAATTTTAAAGGCGTTTATTCTCCAATTTTCTCTGTTTATAAAGTAAAAATTCTTAGTACTAAATCCCCTAACAAAGTGGAGAGGGAAAGAAATTCCCGAAGTCTTCGATATACACGCCCAGCTTTTGTGGGGAAAATTGGCTGATACATAAGAAATCAGCATAAATTGCAATGAACTGACCTATGGCAATGGGACTTTTTCTCTCTATTCTTATGAGAACATACAAAAGTAAATCATTAATAACAACCAAACTATGACCCAAATTGTTTGTGGGAATTCTCCGCAGAAGGAGAAGTAGGGGAAGGAGAAAACTTTTCCACATTTGAAGTGTTTTGACAACTGTCAAGTTTTGGCGGATTGTAAATCTCTTCGTACGATGGCTTACCACCCTTGATACCCTTGCTCGTTTCACGCGGTGGTGGAAGTTTGCGGGCGCTCCAGTTGTTACGAATTGACCTAGAGCCCAGCCACTGTCCATTCATCGACTGAATGGTATTCTCAGCTTCAGCCTTCTTAACGAACGACACAAAGGCATATCCCTTGGATTTCAGTGTTTGCGGATCGCGCACAATGCAACAATTGGAAATTTCTCCAAAGGGTGCAAAAGCCTCCCTCAGGGTCTCTGCCTCAATTTCCGGACTCAAATCCCCAACGAAAATGTGTTGGTAGGAGCTAGTGTCAGCTTTTGGCTGATTTCCCGGACTCGTGGTCCAATTAACTTTCATCTCCTTGTCCAGGAAGAGTCTCTTATTCATGGCGGTCAGTGCTGTGGACGCTGACTGATGATTGGTAAATTCAATGAATGCATAGGGATCATTGCCAGGTTCTCTAATTATCTTGCAATTCTTCACCATGCCAATCTGTGCAAAGAGCGACCATAGCAATTCCTCAGACACCGAATTGTCCAAGTTGCCCACATACAGGGTCTTGGGCTGTGACTCGTCCACCTTTCTTTTCCTTTCTTTCGAACAAAAAAAAAAACCTCCAAAGCTCACTCACTCACCCAAAAAGCTTCTCCAACTCTGGGTTGCAGATGCACCAGCTGCAGTACCACCACTTGTGGGGGGATGACACAGAGTTCCGGGATGGGGGAGGATACCGCCAATTTAGCACGAGAATTGCGTGAGGAAATGGCAAAAAAAAGTACGCCCGTGCTTTTGCCGACTCCAACACACACATACACTGTCTCACTCTCCACTGGAGGAGCGCACCCAAAAAGTGTCCAGATAGATCCTCTCACAACGCACTGGGAATTGTCTCTGACACACAAATAACTATACCACGCATTTGTTCAACACCTTGGGCATCCAATTGAGCACTTTTCAGCACCTATTTACACCCATTTTTGCAAGAAATTCCCACTTAAAGATCACTAAGCGTCTATGACATGACATCTCACATTGCCAAGTTTAGTAATTGATTGATTGAAGATTGAAGAAAAAAAAAGCATTTTCTCATGAAAAATACTTGAAAAATACTTGTTTTTATAAATTTTGCCGGAATATCCTAAATGAAAAAGACACATTTTGATCACAAAAGATCCTTTTCTATTTCAGATTTTTTTTTTTAAAAATTTCTTAAAGACAAATTTCTTTCATTTTTTTTTTATTGTAAAAAATTATGACTATTTTTTTTCAGTCAAAAAAATTCTATTCCCAGGTTGTTTGTGGTGAGGCACCATTTTTTTCTTGTCTTGTAAAAAGGATTTCTAAAACAGAAATTCTTTGAAAAAAAAACAATAGTAAATTTTATTTTACTGTTCTATTAAAATATCCAATGTGGGTGAAAAAAAAACCACAAAAAAATCGCGCGTAACTGGACAAAATGTGTATGTAAAACCAGTGATAAGCCTAGATCAGCTCATAGAGGTGTGATTCCTTCGTTGCAAAATCGGATTGTGGCAAACTCGAACGATATTTATACATTAAATTGTATGAGAAATGCATAAAAGTATCTGAAAATCTTTAAAGTCGATTATCTCGGAAACTATGAGAGATAGAGGCCTCAATCTTTACATCCATTTAGAGCCCCTCTCAGGCTTGATATGTGCAAAATTTCACTGGAAAATTAAGAAAATTGGGCGAGAAATGCATAAAAGTGTCTGAAAATCTTTAAAGTTGATTATCACGGAAACTATGAGAGATAGAGGCCTCAAACTTCACATCCATTTAGAGCCACTTTCAGGCTTGATATGTGCAAAATTTCACTGGAAAATTAAGAAAATTGAACGAGAAATGCATAAAAGTGTCTGAAAATTTTTAAAGTTGATTATCTCGGAAACAATGAGAGATAGAGGCTGCTCAGACCTGAACATGATGAAGTTAAAGAAAAACTTCGAGGAACTATATGAAAGATTATTTAAAAATTGCACAAGTACTAACAAAACATACACTCAATTAAATTTAGGTAACCCACTTAGAATAGGAAACGACAAAAATCCACCTAACAAGCACTTTCTCCCACCCAATTTCCCACATCACACCACACAATTAAATTTTTGTATAAAAGATTGTAATTATGTGAAATAAAGTCACTTATCACTTCGTCACTCATGAAGAAGAACGAGTAAGTCTTTCTTTTATAAGTGAGGCAGGGATTTTGAACGCATTTTCTTTAATTCGCTCAGTAACTACCTCACCATCACTAAGAAGATCACTGTAGAGCGAACAGCTCGTAATCTTCTTGGCAACACTGGACTCATCCTATACCACCGAATTCTTGAGCACCCACTCTTCCACTCTATACCTTGTCCTCTACCTAACCGTCTATAAGATCCATCCCCTATACATGGTCCTTCGACAATCCTACCAGTAATCCTCCACTGACTATCATCTCTTATACATTTACATCTCTGTAGTGGGACGAGACTACAAGACGGTGCCCGAGAGGACATATCCTACACCACTCTACCACCCTCAAATAGAGCGCCCCTCAACCTTCCCACAAGAGGAACAAGAGAAACCTCCTCTAGAAGAACTGCTGAAGAATCCCACGGCTGGACCAAGACCGATAACGATTGAGGAATATCGGAAACGGCAAAAAAAGGAGATCAAGAGAGCCAAAAGAAGGGGAGGAAAAGCAGCTAAGAGAAGAAGATTAAACAAAGAGATCAGACTTCTGAAAGAGGCACTCTCAAAATCGCATAAAGTTGTATATTGTCAAAAGTAAAAATAAAAACACCTAAAGAACATTATAATCTTTATCTCAACCGCTCAAGATGAATACTTCAAAATTGATTAACCTGCAAAGCGAGCTAGCCTCGGAGATTGATCGGATGAAAATTAACTATAAAAAGGATGGTCCATATAAGAAAACATTTGACTATTTTGAGAAAAGAATCAAAAAACTCAATGAAACTTGGGATGCATTCATGACGAATCATCACCAACTACTTAAACATTTGGACCCCCAGGATCAATACTTCACAACAGCTTTATTCACCGAAACAGAGAAGATCTACAAGGAATTACGGTCCGAATTCAACGAAAAGGCCAAGGCCGCAGAAATACTGCGTGAGACAACATCATTGCCCATTTCTGCCCCAATTACAACATCAACAACTTTTACCCAAGCTCAGAAAAACAACAACACTACTGTTACTATTGCGCAAAATCCCCTGGTAACACCGACCACAACTCCAGCTGTCAATGACACTCAACAACAACAATACTTCCCTTATCCCTATATGTTTCCGGGATTAGGAAATACCGGAATGCCTCTTTACTATGGTGTTCCCACTACCACTACCAACGGAGTTTCTCAAACATTGGGACTTCCACCATACAACGCCACGAACGAAGCCTATACCGGCATTCCATTAAGCACGAATAATAATGGTATGCCCCCAACAAACTCCGGCTTCCCTGGAATACCCATTCCACCTACACAATTCAACCCTTACTGGCAAACCCAACGGCCTAAACTTCCACCCGTGAAAATTACAAAATTCAAGGGAGAACCTAAAGAATGGAAATCATTCTTTGAGCTTTTTTCTGCAATTGTACATAATAAGAACCACCTCACAAATGCAGAGAAATTCAATTACTTGCTATATTACGTAGAGGGTGATGCAAAAAAATTGATAAATCATCTCTCTCCAACCGGCGAACACTACGGTGCAGCTCAAAAATCCTACAAGACAGATATGAAAATAAGAGAGAATTAGTGTCTCTATATATCAACATGATTCTTGACTTCAAAAAACTCGAATTTAGGAGCCCAAGCGACACTATTGGACTCCATGATACCGTCCAAGAGGCATTATCTGGATTAGAAAGCCTCAAATACAACGTCTCAGAATGGGATCCTCTCATCATGGGAATCCTGCTCCGTAAACTTGATGCAGAGGCACTGAGACTCTTTGAAGAAAGATTTCTCAATCCATCGGAATTGCCAACAACTGAACAACTTCTTGCATTCCTGAGAAAAAGACACCAAGTCTTAATCACCACCCATTCTGGAAATGAAAACAGACAAAAGAAAAATGCAAAAGAAAGCACCCAAAAAGAAGTGAAGAAAAATTTTCATACCACCACAGCCAAAACAACTTGCCCTGTGTGCAAAGAAGCGCACTCCATACACAACTGCAAAAAATTTGCTAAGTTATCAACATACGATCGAAGACAATTTGCGATTAAAACAGAATTGTGCTTAAATTGTCTCGCACACAAGAAATCTCTCCAATGCCACAGTAAAAGAACATGTCTCCAATGTGGAAATAAGCACCATACTCTTCTTCATTTCACAAAAGGTGAAAAGAAGGAGACACCTGAATCTAACAATTCACATACAAATACTGAAAACAACCAGGAAGAAGTCACTGAAACTATCAACCTGCACACAACCTCCTCTTCACCATTGTTCCCCACTGCACTTATTAAAGTCCAAAATCAAACTGGAGCATGTACTCTCATGCGTGCTCTTCTTGACACTGGCTCTGGGGACACTTTTATAACAGAAGCCGCGGCTCAAGAGCTACGATTGCCGCGCAAAAAAGTAATCGCCTCAATCAAGGCAATTGGAGACACTGTAGCAAACACTACAAAGCATGAGGTACAAATTCTCATGTCACTACGATTTTCATCTACCTTTAAAGCCACAACAAATGCCTTTGTCCTTCAAACATTAACAGGACTACTACCAGCTTCAAAAATAAAATCCTCGCAGACAAAAGGTTTCTCAGCTGACAACATCATGTGGATCTAGCAGATCCACATTTTGACACTCCAGCAAACATAGACTTAATCTTAGGCACCAGAGTATATGCTGGGATAATTAAAGAAGGAATTAAGAAAAATCCTGCAACAAAGATCGTACCCCAAAATACAGAATTTGGGTGGATTTTAACATCAACACAACCACTGCAAAGCAATTCAACAACTCGTGATTGCATCTGTGATCTCTCTCTGATCGATCTGGGAGATCGATCAACAAGATCTCAAAGAAGATATCATTGATCCATGTGACAAACAATTTGATGACACACACACCAGAGACTCAACTGGAAGATACACAGTTAAACTTCCCTTCAAAAGCGATCCATAAATACTTGGTGAATCACGCAAACAAGCGCTTTCAAGATTCTTGAGTATGGAGAGGAAAATGCAAAAAGACCCACAATTGAAAAAAGACTAGTGTGATTTCATGGACGAATATCTAAATCTAAATCACATTGAAGTTGCCGAAGATTGTGCAGGAAAATTCTATTTGCCTCACCATGCAGTTTTTAAACTTGACAGTTCCACAACAAAGACAAGAGTTGTCTTTGATGGATCAGCAAAAACTTCAAAGGGAACAAGTCTCAATGATATACTGCATGCAGGACCCAAACAGCAGCAAGATCTTAGCAACATACTAACTCGCTGGAGAACCCACAAATATGTTTATACTGCTGACTTGGAAAAAATGTTCCGACAAGTGAACATTGACCCCGAGGAGACGTCCTTTCAAACGATCTTATGGAGGAAAGACCCCAAGGATCCAATAAAAGAATATCGTCTAAAAACTGTTACATACGGCACGACTGCGGCCACATATCTTGCAGTCAAAGCCATACGCCAGCTGTTCAAAGATGAGGGACACGACTTTCCTTTAGCAATGAAAGCTATGGAAGATTTCTACGTGGACGACCTTTTAACTGGAGCAGATTCAATTGACGAACCAGTCAACCTTATGGCAAAGTTGCTCATCCAAAAAATTTGGAAGACTCAGTTAACATGGAACGAAGAACTGGGTCCAGAATTAAAACAAGAATGGAATGAATTCTATTCCACCCTAAAGACAATCAAAGAAATCTCTATACCCAGATGGATTAAATATCGCCCTGGAAGCCCCGTCCAAATACACGGCTACTGCGATGCCTCTGAAAAAGCTTATGCTGCAGTAGTCTACATGCGGATCATCCCTGAAAACGGTGAACCAACAACTTTCCTGCTAACAGCTCGAACCAGAGTAGCACCTCTAAAGAGAAAACTTTCCATCCCAAAACTAGAATTATGTGCAGCGATACTTTTATCCGAACTAATGGATTCTACAGTAAAATCTCTGAACATTCCTAACTCACAATGCTATGCATGGTCTGATTCAGAGATAACACTTGCATGGATCGCAAAAGAGCCTTATCACTGGCAATCATACGTTGCAGTGCGAGTCGCAAAAATCCATCGATTAATGAACAATGTCACCTGGAACCATGTCAAGTCAGCAGAAAATCCTGCTGACATGGCATCCAGAGGCCTAGCCTCACACCTTTTGAAAGATAATCAGCTCTGGTGGCATGGACCTACTTGGAGATACTTGAGATACAAAGAAGAATACTGGAAAACAAACACTAACAACTCTAAGCACTCTACGCCACAGTACGAAACTCAACTGCTGAACACGGTCACTCACAAAGAAGATGAACTTGACTATTCCTTTCTTGAAAGATTCAGCAATTTTCAACAAATGAAGAGAATATCTGCACTCGCACTACGATTCAAGAATCACCAAACAGGACCACTCTCAGCAAAGGAACTACACCAAGCAGAGACAAACATCATCAAGAGGATTCAGCACCAACACTTTAAAGACGAAATAAAAGCATTGGCCAAAGGGACAACAATTCCATCAGTTAGTAAAATATTATCACTAAATCCACTCATCGATGAAGAAAGTATCCTTCGCGTAGGAGGAAGACTTCGAAACGCAAATCTGTCCTACAAGCAGAAACATCCGATCTTGCTGCCACAGAAATCTCACGTCACAAATTTAATCATAAAAAGACTCTCACGAGAAGACACTACATGGTGGCTCACAGCTCACATTGAATCACACCAGGAACAAGTATTGGGTGATTGACGGAAAAAATAGAACGAAGGAAATCATCAGAAAATGCATTAGATGCTTCCGCACACAAGACCATACCACGACTCCACTAATGGGAAACTACCCTAAACCGAGGGTCACTCCATCTGCCCCATTCACAAACACAGGCATCGATTTTGCCGGTCCATTCTTCACTCGAACCACAAAAGGAAGAGGACACAAAACCACTAAAAGCTATATTGCTCTCTTCGTGTGCTTCAGCACAAAGGCTGTACATCTCGAATTAGTCGGAGATCTAACAACCGAATCCTTCGTAGCAGCATTAAAAAGATTTGTGTCACGTCGAGGAAAGCCAACCAATATATACTCAGACAATAATGGGACAAATTTTATGGCAAAAAACAAACGAGCAGTAAAAAATTCTAAATGGGCAGTAAAAAATTAAAAATGAGCAGTAAAATATCTAATTATGGTCAGTAAAAAACTTAAATCTTTACAAAAATGGGTCTAATTCATATATTTAACATTTAAAATTGTTGCAGATAGAATGAAAAGCACTTTATTTTCCCTTTGCCAAAATTTGGACGATAATTTCACTGTTTCAAATTTTTTTGTTACTGATCAATTTTAACTTTTTACTGCTCATTTATTCAATGCCAAATTTTATTGGGACTAAAAATTTACTCGATAAAGACATGAAGCAAGCCATAAAAGACAATATCGCAAACGCCTCCATTACAACTGCAAACGATGGAATAAATTGGCATTTTATTCCACCTTCGGCCCCACATTTTGGCGGATTGTGGGAATCGGCAGTCAAAAGCATGAAATATCATATGAAAAGAATCTTGGGGAACTCAGCACTCACATTTGAAGAATTTACAACAGTGCTAACGAAAATAGAAGCCGCAATGAACTCACGACCAATAGCTCCACTCTCATCGGACCAAAATGACATTGACGCACTCTCCCCGGGACACTTCCTGATCGGAAGGCAGCTCCTGGCACCACCAGAGGCAATGGTTGAAGAGGAAAACCCAACTAAAAGATGGAGATTAATCCCAAGAATGCACCAAGAACTCTGGAGAAGATGGACTAAAGATTATCTGCAGCTTTTACAACAACAAACTAAATGGCAAAGAGAGACCACATCACTTGAGGAAGGTGATCTCGTGCTACTGAAAGACGACAACTCTCAGCCTCTAAATTGGCCCATGGGAAGAATAGTTGAGAAACATCCAGGAGATGATGGACTTACACGCGTAGTCTCAGTACGCACAAATGACAAAACCATCAAGAAGAGGCCTATAACAAAAATTTGCAAGCTTCCAATTGACATCCCAAAAAATGCTGAGCAAGTGAAATCAAAGAAAACAACAAACAAGAAATCACACTCAAACCACTCCATAGGAGCTCTCTTTATGTGTTTATTCACATTTACAGTATTCGCTCCAGCAACGCCAAAGAATCAGGATTACACTCTGTTAAATCCTTCACCGGGCTATATATAGAAAGACT
>NW_026604562.1:0-23000 GCF_024763615.1 Phlebotomus papatasi
GAATTTTAAGAGCGAAAACAGTTTGAAGAATTTTTTTTATATTTTCGCACCTGGAGGCTAAACTAAAAGAGATAATTAAGGACGGATGGTATTTTTGAGTTCACTGGACCATAATTAGTATAGAAAAAATTATCTCATTACTTTGTCTTGCACACTTTAAAGTCGGATATTAGAGGGTTAAGGACGAGGCACCTTTTCCGGACCGAAAATCAACAATAAAAATAATAAAACGAACGATAGGGACAAAAATAGCCCAAAAAACTTAAATCAAATTTTCTGACAATACCAATGAATGATATTTTTCGTACTAATGAAAGATATTATATATAGTTATTGTAGTTTCATTTCCCAAAACAGTTTTGCTTAAAAAATATTGAAAGTATAAAAAATTGTAGTGGAAGAATAAGTATATGTGTATGTGTGAGAAAGAAACCGATTACCGAATATTATATTAGCATGTACAATTAATCTAGAGAGTCAATAAACAGCATTGGAACGGAACAGTTGAGTTTAATGAATTTCCTATCCTAAGCCAATTCATGGCGATCGTGACAGGACTTTGTAAAATTATTATGTAAAATTGGAATCAATGAAGATCAGTGCGTGAGTGATCCTAAAAATGGATAGAAGTTTTGCAGGACGTCCAGATATTGAGTGTTTTGTTTTTAAAGTTATGTTTATCTGGATGGCGCTAGTATTTGTACTAGGACTTGTACTATTGTGTATGGAAAAGTGCGTGCCAAAATCTCGCTAATAAAGGAAATATCTTCAAGAAACCATGGGTGGTAGTGAATTCAAAGAGGTGATAGTTACACAAGCCACAAGTGGCGATGCAGCTACAAATAAAACTAGCAGTGACAGTGGATGGATCACGAAGGACATTATCCTAGTAGTCGTGACAATAATTTGCGTGTTTCTTCTTTATGCTGCCTATAAACATTGTAAAAAGCGGTTTGATCAACGTGTAAAAAGACAGATCGTGATACATACACTCACGAAAGGAACAACTTTAAATACTGCAGAGCAGACCGTTTAGAGTTAGGAAGATGCAGAAATCTACGAAGCTCGAGCTAAATGAATCCCGTGACGCCAGATTTCACTAGATTGGAGTCGTTGCAGTACCATGACTTCATCCAGAATCATTAACCCTGATCAACAAGCATCGATGCTGCTGAACAACGAAGAAATTTATCTTTTGATCATCAAATCAATACGGTTTACATCTTATTTTCTTCGACAAAATTCTAAAGACAAATTTTTCACAGGCTTCAGAGTTCATTGGCAAGAGTAGAGAGAAAAGCGACACAGGAAATGCTGAGTGGACAACATGCGCAGACACCTTGGGAAAACTTTTGCTGATGAGTAAACCTTCTTAAAGTAATCGAGTTTATGCAGTTGTGCGTCATTGCAACCGGAGATTTTTGTTTTTCACCAAGTCACACCAAGCAGACATCAGATTGCCACCATCGATGTCATCAAAGTCGGAGCAATGCACTTCGCATAGAAGATCACCTGATTATGCAGTAGTTTTTCTATCGTAATTGTGAGTAGGAACATTAAATACGCATGAAATGCGACAGGATTTATAAATGCTATAGGGATTAAGGAATGCCACTTCAAGCAATTAAAAAGTTTCATAGAAATTTAGTAAAAAATGGGAGTAGAGCTATTACAAAGACAAATTATGAGAATAAACAGAAAGAATTAGGGTAAGTGTGCCAAATTCTGGCCAGCTTGCAATTTCGGCTACCTTTTTTCTTCCTCGAATTTCCATGAACTTTTAGATTTTACGTACTCTAGAGAATATACAATGCAAAAGAATAAAAAAAAATGTTGCTGAGACAAACGAGATGACGTGAAAAAGACATTGGAAGAATTCCCGAAAGGCAAGGAACTATGAGAATAAAGGTGGCTGAAAAACGAAGTAGGGCACCAAATCTATGTCTATTTTTATTCATTTTAAAATGTGTTAAGAATGATTTTAGGGTAAATAAAGACGGCAAACTCTTTACAAGGTTCCAAGCAACAGTCTTTCAGAAGAAAGAATAAAAAAATCAATTCACTTAACCAACATTATTTCGAACATTTATTTCACATTTTACCAGACAAAAGTAACTTAAAGTCGGATGGAATCATAGGGTCTGATTTTTTGCACAAATTTAATGCAGATATCTTATATAATACACAAACTTTAATTTTGAGATGCTGCAATCAAAAATTTCAAGTACCATTTACAGAGAATAATTTAGAAGAAAATTTTGCAGATTATGATACTTTTTACAATATCACATATTTGGCACAACATCCAAATAGTTTAGACGAAGTAAAAAGTAGTAATGAACTACTTCAGTTAATAAATTTTGAAAATTTGATGCCTATAGAGAAATTCCAAGTTGAGAAACTTTGTACAAAATTTAATGATATATTTAAATTACCTAATGACATATTATCAGTATCAAAGTTAGGGGAACAAAAAATTTTCCTAAAACCAAATACACCCCCACAGTATGTAAAACAATATCGTATTCCATTTGCATATCGGCAAGAAATCACAAAACAAGTCGAACAAATGATAAATGAGGACAAAGTAAAGAAAAGTATGTCACCTTGGAACTCATCTCTCTTACTAGTACCTAAAAAGACCACAACACAAGAACAAAAGGAATTTCGTATGGTAGTTGATTATAGAAATTTAAATAAACATTTAGAAGATGACAGGTACCCACTACCGAATATCAGCGATATTCTAGATAGTTTAGGTAACGCAAAGTACTTTACATGCCTTGATTTGAGTCAAGGATATTACCAATTATCCTTAGCGAAGGAAGACCGTGAATATACAGCATTTTCTACGGACTCAGGTCATTTCCAAATGACAAGGCTCCCCATGGGCTTAAAAACATCCCCAGCGGTATTTTCAAGAGCGATGGCTACTGCTTTATCAGGCTTGATGAATAACATATAATTATGATTTCCGAGCGGGGAAATCAGAATGTTGAGAAATAAAGAAGACTTCTTGCTTCTCTCGATGTCCACTTTATTCTATCCAAAATTGTGTTTTTACATCTTATATAACTTTTGAGCCACTGCTCAAGATCTTTGTGATTCAATAGTAAAAATAATGAGATCACCATTTCCTTGTGATTCATTGATGGGTTCTCTGAATTTCTCCCTTTTAACTTGTCCAAGTGCGGAAGGCAATAAAAGTGTCAACTTCTTTTAATTTATTCTCAACTCTTATGAGTCTTCAAGATTTTAAATACAAAATGGAATTATTAGGGTGTACAAAAAATAAGAATTCAGTGGTGATCATACAAACATGATTGAACATGATATGACTTGACTTAACTCCTCCACCCTTAATCGATGCTACGGAGATAATAATGATTATTTCATAATCTGTTGACGTAGCAGCGAAATTTTAAATTTTATAAATTCATTGAAAGTAATAGAACCCTTTAAATTTTATCAACAATATTGTGAAAATTAACAATTCTTTGTGTAGGTTACAATTATAAAATTTTACAACAATAGAAATTGGTGCTGATTCTGGAGCTGTTTGGTTTCCGACTCGTCTTGATGACTGCAGGAACATTATAATGGGTTTCCTCTCAAAATGTTGATTAATTCCTCCACATTACAGATGAAGTTTTCAGATGAAGATAATTTTTTTTTCATTATAAAGTGCGTTAGGATAAGGAGGAAGCATAATTTTTATAAATTGTCCTTGGAAAGGATTTTGGAATGTGAATTCTTGGTTTAGGAAATTTTTAATCTGAGAGTTGTTGTACAGAGCTTTCAGAGAACAATATTCATAAATTTCTTTATAAAAGATCACTTTTACAATTTGTTATTTATTTATTTTTATTTCAGGAATTACTTTTCATTCATTTTTTTTCATGAGATTTAAGAGTGATTCAATTATTACATAAAGATGTATTAAACATTACTATATTAAAATTTTAGCATTACTCATATAAATTGCATTTCTTAACACTTTTTCGTTTTTCAATAATTGAATTTTCCTTATTATTAAATTGTTAAATGCGTATATATTTTGTATCCATTAATTTTTATTTATTTAGAAATGTTCTTAACTTCTATTACATTTAAATTTCTCAGTAAAATTTAATCGTAGTTTCAATAAAATTAAAAGATTTTTTTCTTTTCGTTTTTCGTAAAGGATACAAATTTAAAACTTTTATTTCTTTAAATTGTTATTTGTAAGATTAGTATGATAATACTTTTTATTCTCTTCTTTTATATATTTCTCTTATTTAATGTTATTATATGAAATAACTTAAAATAATTGTGGACAATGCGAGTTTGACTTATCGTTAAAAGTAATATTATATTCCAGAATTGTCTTTTAGGTCGTTTTCGTTAAAATAATTAGATCTTGAAAATTACTATGTTTTATTCGGTTTTCGTAATGTACTTTTATGTAATTTACGATTTGTTGTATCTGTTATTGTAACTTTTTGTTGGTTACTGAGCTTTACTTCTCTAAATTTTGGGGTCAGTTTAGTACGCCTGTCTTTTACGACAAAAATTTCTTGATCATTTTTATATTGAATAGGGTCTGATCTTTTCTGATTAATTTTCTTAATAATATTTTCTTTCTTTTTATTTATTTCTGGAGTAATTTTCTCATAGAAATCATTCTGATATTTCATCAAGAATTCCAAATTTGGAGTTAAACTTTCATCATATTTTCTTCCAAAGAAGAGTTCGAAAGGAGTATATTTCGTCGTCGAATGAATTGAATTGTTATAGAAGAAAATACATTGATTAATTTTACTTTCAATTGAATATTCATTATATTCAGGTGTATCATTAGCAATTCTAAGAAGTTCTAAAAGTGATGAATGGAATCTTTCGATTGGAGCATTAGAACTGTGTCCTTTGACAGAGGTAATGTGAAGATCTATATTAGAAGATGAGCAAAAATTTTTGAATTCAATCGAATTAAATCCACATTCTTGGTCTAAAATCAATAGTTTAGGTTTTCCATAAGATGAAATAAATTTGAAAAGAGCTTCTTTAATATGAATACTATTTCTTGATTCAAGTTTAAATGCTTGTGCATATTTGGAAAATTTATCAATGATTGTAAAAAAGAAGTTTTCTCGATTTACGTAAAATAAATCACCATGGCAAATTTCTAAAGGTCGAGATGGTGATTGAGTAATCTCAAATTTTGGTTTTGGTGGACTTCTGTCGTATTTATTTTCTTTACATATTTTGCAGGAATTTATCAATTTTGTAATTTTTGATTTCATTTTTGGAAAATAAGAATCTCGCCTTATATGCAAATAAACTTCATTTATTCCACGATGTCCGTTGGAATTGTGTTGATTTTCAATAATTTTGTCTTGTTCATTTTCTTCAGTAATATTTTGAACGTTTTTGATACATTTCACCAATTTAAAAAGTTTATTTCTTGAGAAATAGTGTGAATAAATTTCTTGTATTCGAGTAAAAAGTTCTAGATCGGGACAGTAAATTCCACAGGATTTCTTGGGCGGCATAGCTTTCTTTAGAAGCCAAATTATCATATCGTCATTATAAGCTGGATACTGAAAAGTATGACGTTTTTTTGTTTTGAACAATATTTCAAATTTTGAATGAGGGGTTTCATTGTTTTTTAAGACAATTATTTGATTCGAAAAGTCATTTAATAAATTTTCAGAAATTGGAATATTATCTACTGTATCTTCTTGAGCGCTATGGACTGTATCCATTTCATCAGAATTTTGAGTGAGAGATGAATCTCTAGATTCAATTTCTTTTTCGTTCATATTAACTTCTTCGATTTTAACTCGAGAAAGCGCATCTGCGTTAGAATTAATTTTTCCAGGTTTGTAGATTATCTCATAATCAAATTCTTCTAGCTTTAAACGCCATCTAATTAATTTAGAATTGGGTTCTTTAATTGAAAATAACCATGTCAAGGGTCGATGATCAGTATAAATTTTAAATTTTCTACCAAATAGGTAAGGACGAAAATATTTGGTTGCCCATACAATAGCTAGTAATTCTTTTTCGATTGCAGAATACTTCTGTTCTGTGTCAGTTAATGTTCTACTTGCGTAACAGATAGGTTTATCATGTCCTACATTTCCTTGGGATAAAACTGCACCTATAGCAATATTTGAGGCGTCAGTTGTAAGAATGAATTCTTTATTGAAGTCAGGGTATGTCAAAATTGGATCATTCATTAGTAAATGTTTACAAATATTTACGCTTTTTATAAATTCAGGAGTATGTTTTACTGTTTCTCCTTTTTTAAGACATTTTGAAAGTGGTTTTGTGATTTTCGCAAAATCTTTAATAAATTTTCTGTAATAACCAACTAATCCTAGAAATTGTTTTATTTCTTTTTGGGTTTTTGGAATAGGAAAATTTTTAATGCTTTTTATTTTTTCAGGGTTAGGTTTAATTCCATCAGCGGAAACAATATGACCTAGAAAAGCTGTTTCTTTTTGAAGAAATTCACATTTATCCAATTGTACTTTTAATTGAGCTGACTCTAATTTTGAAAATACTTTATTTAAATTTTCAATGTGTTCTTGTAATGAAGTCGAAAATACAATAATATCGTCCATGTAAACAAGGCAAATTGTTCCTTGAAGTTCTTTTAAAACATTATCCATTAATCGTTGAAAAGTTGCTGGAGCATTCTTTAATCCGAATGGCATTCTTATAAATTCATAGTGTCCGTTTTCAACACTGAAAGCCGTTTTAGGTATATCCTTAGGATGAACTGCTATCTGATGAAAACCAGAAGCTAAATCTAATGTAGTAAAGTACATACTTTTTCCGAGTTTATCAAGTATATCAGATATATTAGGAATAGGATATTTGTCATCAATTGTCTTTTCGTTAAGTTTTCTGTAATCTATAACAAGTCGCCATTTAGTTTTACCACTTGCGTCCATCTTTTTAGGGACTATCCAAACAGGGGATGACCAAGGTGAATAACTAGGTCTTATTACATTGTCTTGTAACATTTTTGAAATTTGAGATCGTACCTCTTCTTTATGAATATAAGGGTATCTATAAGATTTCGTATAAATAGGAATTTCATCTTTGGTTATTATTTTATGAGTAACTTTTCCGTCAAGAGCTGATTGATTACTATTCATGGAGAAAATCGATTTAAATTTCGAACAAACATTAATAAGAGCTTCGCGTTCTTCCGAATTAAGATGATCAAGTCTCAAATTGTCATTTAAATTTACTTCTTCACGTTCATTATTAGGTAAAAATTCAATATTATGAATTTCGTTTTTGATATTAAAGTCAATTAAATTATAATCTTTTTCAAGATAGTCAACTTTTAATGGTTGATCTATAAAGAAGATTTCTGTAGTATCAGTCAGATTTTGAACTGGAATAATTATTTTCCAATTTTCAGCTGTATAAACTCCACCAGGAATTTTAAATTTCTCTCCAATAAGAATATTTTTTAGAACAATATTTCCAAATTTTTTATCAACAGGGACTTGCGCCATAATTTGTGATTTAGGAAGAATAGTGTATTTACCAGAACATAAATTCGGTTTTTCATAAATTTTTATTTCTGCTGAAGGTAATCTCATTAGTCGATTAGAAACATCAATAATTGCTTTAAGATTTTTAATTATATCCCAGCCAATTAGTCCATCAAAATAATTATGAAATTTACAAATAAAAAATGTCATGTGATTTTTATCACTGTTAAATTCAATAAAAGGTGGTAATTGAACTGATTCAGATACATTATGTTGTCCAATGATAGTTTTAACTTGAATATTAGAATGTTTTTGAATAAATTCTTTAGGAATGTATTTTGGATCAATCATAGAAGCAGAACTTCCGGTATCAATTAAAAATTTTAAATATCCAAATGGGGAACTGATGTTGATATATGGTAGAACAGTATTTTCTTGGTAATTAGTATCTATGAAGGTGAGGGGATCATAGAGTCGATCTGAAAATCCTCTTGAGTATCGTCAGTTAATTCAATTTCTTCATTTTCTTGTAAATCAATTATATCATCCAAATTTTGGTATGATGAAGCTTGATTATCATTATTTAATTCAGTTTCTTCAATCATTTCAGCGTTTCGTAATTCTTCGAAAGTAAAGTTTGGTTTGTTTGAAGGGTTTCGATTAATAAAATAATTTGTTGTTTTGGGAACATTTTTAATAAGTGTGCTTCGATCTACTTCCATCGGAGTAGGTTTTTGTGAAGTAAAGGGTCGATTTTGATTCACGACACTACGATTTTGTGTGTACTGTTGAGCTTGAATATTTTGTTGAGATTGAAAATTTTGAGTTTTAGGTATTTGAGAAATACGCACGAAATTTGGAGTTGTTTGTGGAGTAGCCACAAAATATTGAGTTGCTTGAGGGGCACGCATAAAATATTGGGGTGCTTGCGGGACACGCATTACATTTTGCATTGTTTGAGAATTTTGCTTAATTTGATTATTTGAAGACTGTGTGTCTTTCTTATGATTGCTACTAAAGGTAGTAGTATGACTTGAATTATTTTGGGTCTTATTTTGAGGAATCATATTTCTTTTAGAATAATGAATATTTTGTTCTTTAAGACAAAATTCGAAAGCATCTTTAAGAGAATTTGGATTTCTTGCCCGAATATTTGAACCAATCGGTTCTTTTAAACCGCGAAGGAAAACATTTAAACACATTTCCTTGTATAAATTATGTTTTGCTTGAATAGCTGATTCAGAAACTTCGTGAATTTTCACTTGATTAATAAGATTAGAGAAAATTTCAATAACTCTTCCATAAAATTCTTCTATTGTTGAACTTTGATACATGTTATGAAGATCTTGGATCAAGGAAGTTTCGTTTCTTTTATCCGAATAATGTGAAATTAAATTGCTTTTAATATCCACCCATTTAAGAGCAGTACCATACATGTTAAGAACTTCATTAGCTTGTCCTGTAATTTTATTACGAATGGCTCTAAGCCAGAGATTATAAATAGGCATTTCTTGATAAGCCTCCATAATCGCGAGAATTTCATCCACATTTTGGAGAAAATCAAAAAGTAACCGTGGGTTTCCATCATAATCAGGTAAAGTTTTAATTACATCTGGAATTTTAAGAGAATTGGACAAAGCCGTGATTGCATTCAAATTCGCATTAGCCATCGTTATTTCTGTTTCTATTACAATTTCTGTTTGAATTTCACTTTCTAAATGATTTTCACTTTCTGTATTTTCTGTATGATTTTCTGATTCTTCTTCAAAATGAAAATTATTAAGAGCACTTATAAGATCTTCTTGTGACATTAATTATTTTAATTTAATTACTAAACAATCTCAGATTAAGGGATTGGGTATAGGAAAATAGGATTGCACTCACAAAAATGCTGCAATTATTTTGATGAGTTGAATCTTGGTTGTTCAAGTAGTTGAGGATTTGAAGAATATGTTGAGTCCTTTTTGAAGCTCACGAAATTTTCCTTAGTGTTGTTCTAAGTTGAATTGTTTAAAAACTGGAGATCGTTGTATAAAAAATTTCACTCAGGAATCGCAGGAAAAGTTTTTTTTCTTCACTGGAAACTGCTGAATGTTCCGGTTCACAGAAGATTATAAATATATTTATTTGGCACTTTCTTTGGATTAATACGTTTTTGTTTCATTTATAATTTTAATTTAGGTTTTAAATGAGAGATTTATTTTGTAGATTTGTTTCACTTTAGATTAGATTTCTTAATTAGATTTTTCTTGTAGATTTTTTCACTACTTTCACTTGATAGAAGGTTGAAAAAAGAAAGCACTGAGCACAGGGAAGATTGTCCTGATTAACCGCCAGGATATCCCGATAAACCGTCAGGATATATGATAGATAGAGCTACTTTGCGATAATCCGTCGCAAAATACTCTATCCTACCGACTGCGCCAATTATGATTTCCGAGCGGGGAAATCAGAATGTTGAGAAATAAAGAAGACTTCTTGCTTCTCTCGATGTCCACTTTATTCTATCCAAAATTGTGTTTTTACATCTTATATAACTTTTGAGCCACTGCTCAAGATCTTTGTGATTCAATAGTAAAAATAATGAGATCACCATTTCCTTGTGATTCATTGATGGGTTCTCTGAATTTCTCCCTTTTAACTTGTCCAAGTGCGGAAGGCAATAAAAGTGTCAACTTCTTTTAATTTATTCTCAACTCTTATGAGTCTTCAAGATTTTAAATACAAAATGGAATTATTAGGGTGTACAAAAAATAAGAATTCAGTGGTGATCATACAAACATGATTGAACATGATATGACTTGACTTAACTATATGTTTCGTTTATTTAGACGATATTATCGTTTTTGGGAACGACCTTGAATCACATGCGGAAAATTTAGAACTTGTGTTCACACGTTTTCGAAATTTAAATTTAAAATTACATCCAAATAAATGTAGATTTTTTCAAAAAGAAGTTTTATATCTCGGACACTTAATCACTTCAGAAGGTATAAAGCCGGATCCAGCAAAAACTAAAGTAGTGGAAGAATATCCGAGACCGTCAAATGCACATGAAGTTCTCAGATTTGTTGCATTCGTTAATTATTATCGGCGATTTATAAACAATTTTGCTGAAATAGCCCTTCCTTTAAATAAATTGCTTAGGAAAAATGTAGAATTCATTTGGTCCGCCGAATGCCAAAAGGCTTTTGAAACTCTTAAAAAGAAATTGATTCAGGCTCCTATACTACAATATCCAAAATTCAATGATACGTTCATTTTACAAACAGATGTGTCGGGATACGCAATCGGTTCAGTGCTTATGAATTCCGATGAAAGACCTACTTCTTATGCCAGCAGACCTCTGAATAAGTCGGAACTCAATTATCCAGTGATTGAGAAAGAGCTTTTATCGATAGTATGGTCCATAAAAATTTTTAAACCTTATTTAATAGGACGGAAATTCATAATACGAACAGACCATCGACCTCTCGTTTATTTATTTAGTTTTCCAGGAAATTATTTAAGACTTTCAAAATTTCGTTTAATACTAGAAGAATACAATTTTACAATTGAATATGTTCCAGGAAAGAAAAACGCAGTCGCTGATGCGCTTTCACGTATATCCATTGATTCTCAATATCTAAAGGACATGACAGTAAACGTACTAACGAGACACCAGACTAGACAAATACAAAACAGTAGTGTAGAGAAAAATGAGGATATAAGAACAGAATTAGGGAATGATCAACCTGTAATTGAAGTTCTGAAAAACCCTTCATATATAACGGCCGAAATAAAATTATATAATGGAATTGAAGAAATAACCTGTAATCAAAGATTATATTCCCCGGGTGAAAACATTTATTATGATCCTGTAAAACAAATTCTCTGGTTAGAGATAAAGAAAGTTTGTAAACTAAGTTTGCTTAATAAAGCTATAGATTGTCACCGTAATATGGACCAAGCACCTATTATAAATATGCGACAAATTCTATTAGCAATGAAAAGGAAATATAATTCACTTAGTGACTATATAATGATGAAACATGAATTACAAAAATTGGGGCCCTACAAACAGGATCGACAAGATTTTATGAACTTATGGAACAGAATATTAAGCGAAACCGGTATAAAAATTTATATAATTCCAAACGCGATTCGAATCGAGGATATGAAAAAAAAAACAAATAATTTTGAATGAGTCTCATTATTCGCCAACAGGAGGCCATCCTGGAAAACATAAAATGTTTAAAACTTTGAAATCAAAATATTTTTGGCCAACACTTAAAAATGACATTGAGAAAATAGTAAAAGAATGTATAATTTGCAAGAAAAACAAGAATTCATGTCAAAGAAAAGTACCTTTGACAATAACAACAACGTCGGGTCATAGTTTTGATCGTATTTTTCTCGACATCGTAGGTCCATTGACAGAATCAAATGATGGCAATGCAAACATATTAACTCTACAGGACGATTTAACGAAGTTTTCAGAGGCATATTCTATCCCAGATAAATCTTCAGTTACGGTAGCGAAAACTTTTGCAGAAGAATATATAATGAGATATGGAATACCCAGAACTATCGTGACTGACCAAGGGAAAGAATTCATGAATGAACTTTTTACCAACCTCTGTAAAATACACTAACGGACAAAACATTAAATACACCCTTCGTAAGCTTAAATACACGTGATTTGGACCGGGAAAACGCTGTAATATCCAGTTCTATTGACTGGAATAGTTTCGTATATAAACATAAGAACAGTTTTAAACAAGATTTGAGAAAAGGGACAGATAATCCTAACCGGCTTATGTAGGTGAGATTCTTAACGTGAGCTAGCTCGGAGTGCATGCAAATTCGATTTAGAGCTGAAGTTGGGAGACGCCATTCAGTTATCTTGAATAAAATTCGTGAAATTATACAAATTTTGTATTTAAACCAAAATATCAAGGATTTGGATGAACTGGCACAAAAGTGATATATGGGTGAAATGTAGACCAGAATGTTCTCTATAATTTTCCCATAGAACATGATCTCATCGATTACTCAGAAGCCAAGATAAGCGAGGTTTTTTGTTTCTTAACTCGTTTTTTCATCCCAGAGTGCCCCAAGTAGTCATTTGTTGAGCTTCAACTATTTCAAAGAATTGTTGTATTTTGTGGGACTTTCCATTTAAAACCATATTTTAAGTGTCTTGGTGGAGTAGAGGCAGTCAAATTGGCATCTGAGTGATTTCAAAGCGTTATTATGAGAAAAATCAATTTTTTCACACTTAAACGGCAAAATCGGAGTGATAGCGTAGTCTGAGTGGAAAATGATGTATGGACGAAATGTAGAGACAAATGTGCTCTACAATTATGTTAAAGTAATCATCAAAATCGGTTCAGCGACAGTCGAGATAATTGAGGTTATGTGATATTGAAATTGGTTTTTCGACTGTGGCGCCCCTGGTGTTGGTCCCACGAAGTTCAAATATTCTAGAAAGTTGTAGCATTTGGTGAGATCTTTCGTTTAAGCCCTCACTCATCAAAATCGGTAACATAGAACCGGAGATATGATTTTTTGAATTTCGTGAACTTTGACCCCTCATATCTCCGGTTCTATTAAAACCACAGCGCACTTACGCACCATTTTGGAAACGTCCTAGACTGGGCTACAGCATACTAAAATTTCATTAACTTGCACAAAAGAATTTTTGAGAAAAATGATTTTGAATTTCGATGAATTTTGACGCTATCACAGCGCCACCTATGGGGACTTTTTGAACTTCCATCTGAAAGTGCTCATCGATACGAAACCAAAAAGGTAAAATTTAGGTCGCTATGTTAATTAGAACCGGAGATAGAGGCCGGTCAATATTCGAACTTTGACCCCTTATAGCTCGGGTCAGGGGTTATGGATCGACTTAAGGTTTTTTTGTTTGATAGGTATAATCAACGGCTACAACATACTAAAATTTCAGCCCGATTGCATAAGGAATTTTTGAGTTATTTAACTTTTAAGATTTAAAAATTTTCTTTTTAATAATAGCGCCCCTAGCGGTAGTTTTACAAACTTGCGATGTTAGAAGGGGAAGTGGCATTTCACGAGAGCTTTCCAAAAAGCTCCCATTTTTTAAATTCTGACAATTAGAACCGGAGTTATGGCCATTTTAAGAATTTTTTTTTGGACCCTTATAGCTCGGGTCAGGGGGGTCGGGGGACCTTAAGTTTGGTATTGATGGAAAGCTCTACGATCTAGCTATAACATTCTAAAATTTGAGCCCGATCGATGCCATAGGGGCGGAGCCATTAAGAAAACAAAAAAAGGGGGGTATTCAAAATGGCGAAAGGAGGGGTGGGGAGTGGGGGGTCAATGCACCAAGTTGCAATTTTCATACGATATATAACCTTTGCCGAAAACCGCAAGTCGATATCTCTTTTAGTTTAGGAGCTATTAAGCTCCAAAGAGCGGCCGGACGGACGGACGGACGGACGGACGGGAACGGTTTTTAGCCATCCATATATTCGTGATCAGGAAGTGTCAAAACACATTCTGGCAAAGTTTAGGGCCAATCGGAGGACATGAGATTTTGTTAGGATTATAGTAGGTGAGATTGTTAAGAATCTCACCTAATACATGAGCTACAAAATTTATAATTTGAGGATCAGTCAAAAATTAGCTTTCTTGACAAAAATGCAAAAGTAGCCCCACATTCTAAAACTGATCTAATCTTTTAATAATCATTTAAAATAAGCTAAATACTATTAGTAAATATTATTAAGAGTCAGAAAAACTGAAAATAATACCGAGGGAATATTTTAGGTACGGATTGTGGTCGGTTTCCGGTGTGATCTGTTCTGAAAGGGGTTTCTTCTTTGAATATTGAAATTTTCAGCCCAAATTCTACTTTTTCATATATTTTTTATTATTTTTCAAATTTCTTCTTATTATTGTTGCAATTTCATTTCTTTTACTTCATTATTTTGTTTAAAAAACATGAATAAAATCATCAAATTTAGTTTTCCTCGAAGAATCCTCCTTTAACTTTGATAAGCGCCTTACATATTTGAGGCATCCTGTTGATCAATTTCTACAAAATGTCTGAAGGAACTTTGCCCATATATCCTGAAGTGTTTCCACCAAGACTGGAACTGATGTCGCGCCTTCTCTCGAACCATCTGGGGCCGTATCCTCCAGATGTGAGAGTTTGATTTTGTGGGAAAAGCCAACTCTCCGTGTGGAACTCGCCTATTTGGTATCCACGAAATTTTCGATTGGAAATTTTCTCATGAAAAACCGGAGAGAATTCTCGAGTGGTATTCCCGGTGACAGTTTGATTAATTTACATAGAAAATAAGCAAATAAATTAAAATATCGCGTTTTTTTAAGTTTTAAATGGTTTTTAAATAATTATTTCACTTAATAAATACAATTTCCGTATATTTATAATAAATTTCAATTAAGTTTTTTTCTTAATAAACTGGGCAGGCATTTCGAACTTTTTTTATTTTCTGTTATTATTTGTCTAATTTTTTTTTGAATTCGATACCAATCATTTTCCAAATTGTTTATTATTTTAGTTTTATTTTGTTTCAGCTGTCGTGAATAAGAAAACGGTTGTGGCCATTTAATGATTAGATCTTTGAATAACCTATTTATATTCTTAATAAATACGAAATTGAACAGAATTTTAGGAGTTTACTTGACCGTGAACTCTTTAAAACTCTTAATTTTTATTTTAACTAAAACCGGAGATGAAAGATCGCATAATCTATATAGGGAGTTTATCAGGAAAAAGTTCTTTTTTATTAAGTTGAAATTGTTAGATCTCAAGAGCCAACAAAACAAATATTTTAAACAAGTATTTTTTTTTTATTTTTTATATGTACGTGTTCCTTCTTAAATTAAGAAAAAATATATTAAATGAGATTCTTGAAATTTGCATCTATATTATTCTTTTTTATTCGACATACAATCTTAGAAAAATTGTAACTTCCCTATTCAAAAAGTAATTACAATACTTGAAACGCTTTTCTTTAGGTTAATAAAGTTTTTATTCGAGAAAATTCCTTCAAATACTCCATGTGAAATAAAAAATAAAACGGAAAATGTCAAGAATTTTCCGCGAAAAACATATCAATTTTGAATTTTACTCTTGAGTGATTTTATGTATATCAGTATCTTATAAATTTCAAATTTTCAACGATCTTTCTATTTTTCTCAAATTGACTATAGTTCTTATATGTGTTAGAGATAAAACCGAATTCTGAAAGGGTATAAAATTCTATAACTAATTCTGTAATAATCGAAAAATAAAAAAATACTCAAACTGTCATTAAAATAACGTAAGTTCGAAATGGTTATCAAACATTGCGAAACTATCATTAATATTTGTCGAGGTTCTCAAGTATTGCAAAAATGTTTCAAAAATACTCGTCAAATCCGAAAACAATACCTAATTAGCGACTAAGAAAACTTTCCTTGGCGAAAACTCGTAACCTTAAGATTTAATATGCCTTGTCGCTTGAAAAATGGTTCGAAAAATCACAAAAAAAAACAAAAAAAATTTAAAAATATTGAAGATAATACTTGTCAAATTACTTAAAAAAAGAAAAATTAAAGGGAAATTGGCTTTTTGTTACAAAAATCTCTGAAAATTCACTTTAGCGTTAATTGACAATTTTCAGAAAATTTATACAAAACCACAAGAAAATGGGAAAATCTGTATACGTGTAAATAGGTATTTATAATTGAATAAGTACAAATGCAAAGAATTTTTTTAAAAGTTTTTTTTACTGTAGTAAAATATTAAAAAGAGAAATTTGGCAAAAATTCCTGTGCAGTCATTTAAGTGTTAAGAGGAGTCGCGATGAATAAATCAAAGCTTATAACAATGTTATTTAATTGTTTATTCATTCATTTAATTTATAATTACTTCAGTATTCAGTGTTTTTTGCGACCAAAAACAGTCCGCGGATTGTCAAAAAACGATTTCCACAAAAAGTTCCACACGAAAATCTCACCTGCTTCTCTCCGATATTCATGGATACGGAGAGCAGTCAGATGGGAAAAATAGGAGAAAACGTCAAGGAGAGAAGCTCGCGGAGAATCTTCTCTCACAAAGTGGAGGATACGGGCCCTGGTCTAGAAAATTCCAGAAAATTTCGATGTGGTTACAATTGGGTGATTGGGGTGGCTAATGCATGTATTTTAGGACCCTACGTTTCTCTTTCTCAGAAGGAAACCTCTATAAAGCTTTGAGGAATGCTTGGGATCGTTATCCTCTTGAAAAAAAAAACCCACGCCCAATAAACCGAATGCATTAGCCACGCCAGTCACCCGATTGTAGCCTCATTGCAATTCTCTTGGATTTTCTCGACCACAAGGTTCGAGATTAGGCGCGACATCAGTTCCAATCTTGGTGGAAACACTTTAGGATGTGTGGGCAAAGTTCCTTCAGACATTTTGGAGAAATTGATCAACAGGATGCCTCAAATTTGTGAGGCGCTTATCAAAGTTAAAGGAGGATTCTTCGAGGAAATCTAAATTTGATGATTTTATTCATGTTTATTTAAATAAAATAATGAAGTAAAAGAAATGAAATTGCAACAATAATAAGAAGAAATTTGAAAAATAATAAAAAATATATGAAAAAGTAGAATTTGGGCTGAAAATTTCAATATTCAAAGAAGAAACCCCTTTCAGAACAGATCACACCGGAAACCGACCACAATCCGTACC
This sequence comes from Phlebotomus papatasi, assembly GCF_024763615.1. Taxonomy (NCBI): domain Eukaryota; kingdom Metazoa; phylum Arthropoda; class Insecta; order Diptera; family Psychodidae; genus Phlebotomus; species Phlebotomus papatasi. The sequence continues at coordinate 17,208 of NW_026604562.1, forward strand.
AAAAATATTCCCTCGGTATTATTTTCAGTTTTTCTGACTCTTAATAATACTTACTAATAGTATTTAGCTTATATTAAATAATTATTAAAAGATTAGATCAGTTTTAGTATGTGGGGCTACTTTTGCATTTTTGTCAAAAAAGCTATTTTTTGACTGATCCTCAAATTATAAATTTTGTAGCTCATGTATTTTCTCAAATCTTGTTTAAAACTGTTCTTATGTTTATATACGAAACTATTTCAGTCAATAGAACTGGATATTACAGCGTTTTCCCGGTCCAAATCACGTGTATTTAAGCTTACGAATGGTGTATTTAATGTTTTGGCCGTTAGTGTATTTCAAATAGAAAAACTTAATTCTACTGCCTACCATCATCAGACAGTAGGAGCACTAGAAAACTCACATAAACAACTAGGAGTTTACCTTAGAACTTATGTGTCTCCTAATGGATTAGATTGGGACAATTGGGTTAGATTCTATATTTTCTGTTATAACACTAGACTACACCTAACTACAGGGTATAGCCCGTTTGAACTAGTTTACGGCAGAAAATGCAATCTTCCAAGCTTGATCACAAATTCGGAAAATTATGATCCAATTTATGACTATTCTAACTATGTCAATCAATTAAAACAAAAACTCAAAATAGCTCACGAAGATGCAAAAAGACTATTTTATTAGAATTTAAAAAGAAACAAAAGCAAACATATGATAAGAAATGTAAAGAAATTGGTGTAAAAGAAGGAGATAAAGTTTTTTTAAAAGTAGAAAATAGAAATAAGTTACAATCCATCTTTACTGGACCTTATGAAGTAGTTAGAATTGATAAGCCAAATTGTACACTTAAGATAAAAAACAAACTGCAAACAGTACATATGGATAGAATTAAGAAGTAGAAAAAAAGGGAAGAAGTGTATGGATCCTACACAATATGTTAGTAAGTTTTAAAATTTCGTTATATTCTTGATTTAAATTCAATTACATTGTAGATAAGCAAGACTAGTTCGCAAAGCGTATAAAAAAAAATATTCAAAAATTTGAAAACCGTTACCATAGCTAGAAAATTATTAATAGAAACATGAATAATTTTCTTTTAAACAGAAGGGAGATGTAGTGGAAGAATAAGTATATGTGTATGTGTGAGAAAGAGAGCGATTATCGAATATTATATTAGCATGTACAATTAATCTAGAGAGAGAGTCAATAAACAGCATTGGAACGGAACAGTTGAGTTTAATGAATTTCCTATCCTAAGCCAATTCAATATTTTCGGTATCTATCTGCGTTCCAGAAAGAAGGCAGGAGTCCTTAATGAAGGAACAAGTGGCGCCTGTGTCTACTAAAAATTTTAAGGGTTTTTCTTTAGAAGATAAAGAAGTGAAAACATCTACAACATGAGCTTGATGATAGTTTGAGGTGTAATATGCTGTTAAATACTCGACATGATGCTGGCCGACAGTAGTCCCGTCCCGACTCTGTCGGCCTCACTCAGTTTCCCGGAATGACTACCTGAGTAGGGAGATCCTCTTCTGTATATGTTAAATTTAATCTGGTTGAGGAATTATTCTTTTGAGTGCTTGAAATAGGATTTTTTTCATGAAACGTTGAGTTCTTACGCGGAATAAATATTGTTTAGAAATCTTTAGAGAATTCCCGCCATTTTTCTTCAGCTGCCTGCTCGCGGGGAGTAAGAGGGATATTTTCATTACAGCTCCTCTCAAAATGAGATGAACTGAAAGTATTTTCCCGGTTTGTGTCATTCTGTGAGTAAGATCTGTTAGAATTCTGTTGGGGATAATACCGCGTATTATTCTGAGTCCTGTTGAAGCTTCGATTGTAATTTTGACGATTTTCTTGATTGCTTTGAGCATTTCTATAAAAAGGATTTCTTGAAAAATTATTCTCACTCGATTGTTCAATTTCGCGATTAATATTGGAATTATCCCTTTGCGTATTATACTGAGAATGTGATTCATCTCTGTATTGGGAGATTCTGTGAATCTCCTGTAAATTCTGAGATCTCCTAACTTCATTTTGCGCAAACAACATTGCGGAGTGCAGAGTGTCAAAATTTCTGGCAAGTGTCGAAAGTCGAGCCTCAGGATTTCGGATTGCTCTCGCGAAAGTCTGTATTGCCATTTTTGTGTTTGAGATTCTTACGGGCTGTGGCAAATTACCTTTAAGATGGTACGAATACGCGTTATTTAGAGTATCGAGTGCGTCCTGTACCCTGCCACCAAAATCCTTCAAGGACTCTTTTGATTTTGTAAAAAGACTCTGAAACCCAAATATTGCATCATTTAGATCCACTTGGGGAAAAATTACTTGAGAGATCGAATTGCGAAATTCATGATAAGTATCAAAGGATAAGCCTCGAATTTTGACAAATATCTCAGGGGATAGCTTTGTAATAATTAGTCTGATCCATATATGATCTCTCGAATGGGTGGCAGTGTAAAAATAATCCTCATATATGTTGTCACACATATAAAGAAAATGAGAAACTGCATTGGACTCACCCGTAAGCTTAGGCAGATTGTTGTACCTCACTTCAAATGGAAGCTGCGGGACCACGTTGAGCCCAAGGAAGTCAGCATCCGCTGGATTCTGCTGTGATGCACTCCATGGGTATCTATTGGATTGCTGATCGTGACGTGTATCTCTTCGATCACGGCGTGTCTCGCGGTCGCTGTTTTTATCCTCTCGATCACTACCAATGTCCTGCAGATGACTTTGATGGCCATAGTTGTATCGCTTCTGGGTGTCCCTGGCATGTGTCTTCTTGATGGCTCCTGTCGATGCCTTGTCGCTCTTTGTAGATTTATCAAGGTTTTTTGCCCATTCTGACAAAAACGGCTTCGATGTTGCCCCTTCTTCTGGAGAGATGTTTTCATGAGATTTCTCTGCTGGCTCTGGAGTGTTCACCATTATGGTCCTTTTATCGGATAATCCCTCTGCGGCTGGTAGTTGCGTAGAAGTGAGAGATCTCCTCGGCTTGAATTTGTATACCGTGCTAAATTCCGGAGTGAATGCTGGTGTCAAATCCCAGTCGGCAAAGGCTGTTTTGTCTTCCTTGCTAAATAGCCGTGTCCTTCGTAATTGTGGGGAGTTAACGTTGAGTAGAGCTTCGTCTGGAATCACTGGAAGGTCCTGAATGTCTCTGATGATCGGCGTGACAGTGTCTTCAGGAAATATTCGATGGCTGGGTCTTCCTGATACTTCTTCGTATATATGTTCTGTGTGGGTTTGAAGATTTGTCGTTGTACTTCCCGATGAGGGTTGGTATGTTGTTCCCGATGAGGGTTGTTCTGTAGTTCCCGATGAGGGATGTATAAATTCCGCCGTTGAGGCTGGATTAATATCTCTTGCACTTTTCTGCACTTTTCTGCTTCTTAATTGCTAGCTCCGATTCATCTATATGCACTTCAATTGCACATACTTTTTTTATCACTCACGATGGGCCCAGAGACAGAGTGGGCGAAAACACCAAATTGATGTGAACTCCACGACGGCTCTCGTTAAACTCCCCTTTATTGCACTCATTTACACATTTTTATAATAAATCATTACATGCAAATGAACTGATTAATTGACACAATACATTCAAATAAGTTTAATAAGCTTAATAATCAAATTTCTTCTAAAATAAAATTCTCTTATTTTTGAGTTCACTACAATTTGATTAATAACGGGACAGATAATCCTAACCGGCTTATTGTAGGTTAGATTCTTAACGTGAGCTAACTCGCAATGTATGCAAATTCGATTTAAAGCTGAAATTGTGGGACCGTCATTCAGTTATCTTGAATCAAATTCGTCAAATTATACAAATTTTGTATTAAAACCAAAATATCAAAGATTTGGATGGAGTAACAGAAAAATGATATATGGGTGAAATGTAGACCAGAATGTTCATTATTATTTTGCTGTAGAACATGATCTCATCGATTACTCAGAAGCCGATATAATCGAGATTGTTTGTTTCTGAACTCGTTTTTTCATCCAGAGCGCTCCAAGTAGTCGTTTGTTGAACTTCAACTTTATCAAGGAATTGTTGTATTTTGTGAGACTTTCCGTTTAAAACCCTATTTTAAGTGTCTTGGTGGAGTAGAGGCAGTCAAATTGGCATCTGAGTGATTTCAAAGCGTTATTATGGGAAAAATCAATTTTTTCACACTTAAACGGTAAAATCAGAAAGATCGCATTATCTGATCGAAATATGATTTATGGACGAAATATAGAGACAAATGTCCTCTACAATTATGTCAAAGTAATCATCAAAATTGGTTAAGCACGTGTCAAGATAATTGAGGCTATATGATATTGAAATTAGTTTTTCGACTATGGCGCCCATGGTGTTGGTCTCACGAAGTTCAAATATTCTAGAAAGTTGTAGCATTTGGTGAGATCTTTCGTTTAAGCCCTCACTCATCAAAATCGGCCAAATACGCCCTCACTTTTTAAATTCTGATAATTAGAACCGGAGTTATGGCCATTTTAAGAATTGTTTTTTGGACCCTTATTGCTCGGGTCAGGGGGCCGGGGGACCTTAAGTTTGGTATTGATCGAAAGTATTAAGGCCCAGCTATAACATACTAAAATTTGAGCCCGATCGCTGCCATAGGGGCGGAGCTATTGAGAAAACAAATAAGGGGGCTCTTCAAAATGGCAGAAGGAGGGGTGGGGGTTGGGGTGTCAATGCACCAAGTTGTAATTTTCATACGATATATAACCTTTGCCGAAAACCGCAAGTCGATATCTCTTTTAGTTTAGGAGCTATTAAGCTCCAAAGAGCGGCCGGACGGCCGGCCGGCCGGGAACGTAACTTAGCCCCCCATATATTCGTGATCAGGAAGTGGCGAAACACATTTTGGCCAAGTTTGAGGTCGATCGGACGACATGAAATTTTGTTAGTATTGTAGTAGGTGAGATTGTTAAGAATCTCACCTAATAGAACGTAACCACATAATTTATTTGTTGAATAGAGAATATATCACTTTGGTAAACTCCTCATATTCTTTTTTCATCTTTATTCATCTCCTTTTCCAGCAAGAGAAAGAAAAATACTTATAAATTTACCGTGTAAAATCACTTATCATTAAAAATTATAAGAATATTTTACATAAAACTGCAACTCACAGAATCACAATAAATCATCACAGATTTGTTGAGGGAGAAGAAATATATCACTAGAGACTTGATGAAATTCATAAATAACAATTTCCATAAGGAGTCTGCCTCAAAGCTTCACTTTACTGTATCACAGATCACATATAATAACTAATTATTGGGAAAAAGGGACAGATAATCCTAACCGGCTTATGTAGGTGAGATTCTTAACGTGAGCTAACTCGGAGTGCATGCAAATTCGATTTAGAGCTGAAGTTGGGAGACGCCATTCAGTTATCTTGAATCAAATTCGTGAAATTATACAAATTTTGTATTTAAACCAAAATATCAAGGATTTGGATGAACTGGCACAAAAGTGATATATGGGTGAAATGTAGACCAGAATGTTCTCTATAATTTTCCCATAGAACATGATCTCATCGATTACTCAGAAGTCAAGATTTGTTGAACTTCAACTATATCAAAGAATTGTTGTCTTTTGTGTGACTTTCCATTTAAAACCCTATTTTAAGTGTCTTGGTGGAGTAAAGGCAGTCAAATTGGCATCTGAGTGATTTCAGAGCGTTATTATTGGAAAAATCAATTTTTTCACACTTAAACGGCAAAATCTGAGTGATAGCGTGGTCTGAGTGGAAAATGATGTATGGACGAAATGTAGAGACA
>NW_026604563.1:0-22978 GCF_024763615.1 Phlebotomus papatasi
GATGATTTTTAATGGGAATTTTTCCAAGAAAAAATTCAACTAAAGATATTAATTGATTGCTAGAATTATTTGAAGTATTCTAATGTGATTTTCATTGAGAAATTTTAAGAATTGCGGTTTCTAGAGCAGATTTTGGCATTTTAAAAAATTAAAAAAAAACTCCCAAGGGTGGGATCATGATGATTTTTAATGGGAATTTTTCCAAGAAAAAATTCAACTAAAGATATTAATTGATTGTTAGAATTATTTGAAGTATTCTAATGTGATTTTCATTGAGAAATTTTAAGAATTGCGGTTTCTAGAGCAGATTTTGGCATTTTTAAAAAATTAAAAAAAAACTCCCAAGGGTGGGATAATGATGATTTTTAATGGGAATTTTTCCAAGAAAAAATTCAACTAAAGATATTAATTGATTGTTAGAATTATTTGAAGTATTCTAATGTGATTTTCATTGAGAAATTTTAAGAATTGCGGTTTCTAGAGCAGATTTTGGCATTTTTAAAAAATTAAAAAAAAACTCCCAAGGGTGGGATCATGATGATTTTTAATGGGAATTTTTCCAAGAAAAAATTCAACTAAAGATATTAATTGATTGTTAGAATTATTTGAAGTATTCTAATGTGATTTTCATTGAGAAATTTTAAGAATTGCGGTTTCTAGAGCAGATTTTGGTATTTTTAAAAAATTAAAAAAAAACTCCCAAGGGTGGGATCATGATGATTTTTAATGGGAATTTTTCCAAGAAAAAATTCAACTAAAGATATTAATTGATTGTTAGAATTATTTGAAGTATTCTAATGTGATTTTCATTGAGAAATTTTAAGAATTGCGGTTTCTAGAGCAGATTTTGGCATTTTTAAAAAATTAAAAAAAAACTCCCAAGGGTGGGATCATGATGATTTTTAATGGGAATTTTTCCAAGAAAAAATTCAACTAAAGATATTAATTGATTGTTAGAATTATTTGAAGTATTCTAATGTGATTTTCATTGAGAAATTTTAAGAATTGCGGTTTCTAGAGCAGATTTTGGCATTTTTAAAAAATTAAAAAAAACTCCCAAGGGTGGGATCATGATGATTTTTAATGGGAATTTTTCCAAGAAAAAATTCAACTAAAGATATTAATTGATTGTTAGAATTATTTGAAGTATTCTAATGTGATTTTCATTGAGAAATTTTAAGAATTGCGGTTTCTAGAGCAGATTTTGGCATTTTTAAAAAATTAAAAAAAAACTCCCAAGGGTGGGATCATGATGATTTTTAATGGGAATTTTTCCAAGAAAAAATTCAACTAAAGATATTAATTGATTGCTAGAATTATTTGAAGTATTCTAATGTGATTTTCATTGAGAAATTTTAAGAATTGCGGTTTCTAGAGCAGATTTTGGCATTTTTAAAAAATTAAAAAAAAACTCCCAAGGGTGGGATCATGATGATTTTTAATGGGAATTTTTCCAAGAAAAAATTCAACTAAAGATATTAATTGATTGTTAGAATTATTTGAAGTATTCTAATGTGATTTTCATTGAGAAATTTTAAGAATTGCGGTTTCTAGAGCAGATTTTGGCATTTTTAAAAAATTAAAAAAAAACTCCCAAGGGTGGGATCATGATGATTTGTAATGGGAATTTTTCCAAGAAAAAATTCAACTAAAGATATTAATTGATTGTTAGAATTATTTGAAGTATTCTAATGTGATTTTCATTGAGAAATTTTAAGAATTGCGGTTTCTAGAGCAGATTTTGGCATTTTTAAAAAATTAAAAAAAAACTCCCAAGGGTGGGATCATGATGATTTTTAATGGGAATTTTTCCAAGAAAAAATTCAACTAAAGATATTAATTGATTGTTAGAATTATTTGAAGTATTCTAATGTGATTTTCATTGAGAAATTTTAAGAATTGCGGTTTCTAGAGCAGATTTTGGCATTTTTAAAAAATTAAAAAAAAACTCCCAAGGGTGGGATCATGATGATTTTTAATGGGAATTTTTCCAAGAAAAAATTCAACTAAAGATATTAATTGATTGTTAGAATTATTTGAAGTATTCTAATGTGATTTTCATTGAGAAATTTTAAGAATTGCGGTTTCTAGAGCAGATTTTGGCATTTTTAAAAAATTAAAAAAAAACTCCCAAGGGTGGGATCATGATGATTTTTAATGGGAATTTTTCCAAGAAAAAATTCAACTAAAGATATTAATTGATTGTTAGAATTATTTGAAGTATTCTAATGTGATTTTCATTGAGAAATTTTAAGAATTGCGGTTTCTAGAGCAGATTTTGGCATTTTTAAAAAATTAAAAAAAAAAACTCCCAAGGGTGGGATCATGATGATTTTTAATGGGAATTTTTCCAAGAAAAAATTCAACTAAAGATATTAATTGATTGTTAGAATTATTTGAAGTATTCTAATGTGATTTTCATTGAGAAATTTTAAGAATTGCGGTTTCTAGAGCAGATTTTGGCATTTTTAAAAAATTAAAAAAAACTCCCAAGGGTGGGATCATGATGATTTTTAATGGGAATTTTTCCAAGAAAAAATTCAACTAAAGATATTAATTGATTGTTAGAATTATTTGAAGTATTCTAATGTGATTTTCATTGAGAAATTTTAAGAATTGCGGTTTCTAGAGCAGATTTTGGCATTTTTAAAAAATTAAAAAAAAACTCCCAAGGGTGGGATCATGATGATTTTTAATGGGAATTTTTCCAAGAAAAAATTCAACTAAAGATATTAATTGATTGTTAGAATTATTTGAAGTATTCTAATGTGATTTTCATTGAGAAATTTTAAGAATTGCGGTTTCTAGAGCAGATTTTGGCATTTTTAAAAAATTAAAAAAAACTCCCAAGGGTGGGATCATGATGATTTTTAATGGGAATTTTTCCAAGAAAAAATTCAACTAAAGATATTAATTGATTGTTAGAATTATTTGAAGTATTCTAATGTGATTTTCATTGAGAAATTTTAAGAATTGCGGTTTCTAGAGCAGATTTTGGCATTTTTAAAAAATTAAAAAAACTCCCAAGGGTGGGATCATGATGATTTTTAATGGGAATTTTTCCAAGAAAAAATTCAACTAAAGATATTAATTGATTGTTAGAATTATTTGAAGTATTCTAATGTGATTTTCAATGAGAAATTTTAAGAATTGCGGTTTCTAGAGCAGATTTTGGCATTTTTAAAAAATTAAAAAGAAACTCCCAAGGGTGGGATCATGATGATTTTTAATGGGAATTTTTCCAAGAAAAAATTCAACTAAAGATATTAATTGATTGTTAGAATTATTTGAAGTATTCTAATGTGATTTTCATTGAGAAATTTTAAGAATTGCGGTTTCTAGAGCAGATTTTGGCATTTTTAAAAAATTAAAAAAAAACTCCCAAGGGTGGGATCATGATGATTTTTAATGGGAATTTTTCCAAGAAAAAATTCAACTAAAGATATTAATTGATTGTTAGAATTATTTGAAGTATTCTAATGTGATTTTCATTGAGAAATTTTAAGAATTGCGGTTTCTAGAGCAGATTTTGGCATTTTTAAAAAATTAAAAAAAAAACTCCCAAGGGTGGGATCATGATGATTTTTAATGGGAATTTTTCCAAGAAAAAATTCAACTAAAGATATTAATTGATTGTTAGAATTATTTGAAGTATTCTAATGTGATTTTCATTGAGAAATTTTAAGAATTGCGGTTTCTAGAGCAGATTTTGGCATTTTTAAAAAATTAAAAAAAAAAAACTCCCAAGGGTGGGATCATGATGATTTTTAATGGGAATTTTTCCAAGAAAAAATTCAACTAAAGATATTAATTGATTGTTAGAATTATTTGAAGTATTCTAATGTGATTTTCATTGAGAAATTTTAAGAATTGCGGTTTCTAGAGCAGATTTTGGCATTTTTAAAAAATTAAAAAAACTCCCAAGGGTGGGATCATGATGATTTTTAATGGGAATTTTTCCAAGAAAAAATTCAACTAAAGATATTAATTGATTGTTAGAATTATTTGAAGTATTCTAATGTGATTTTCATTGAGAAATTTTAAGAATTGCGGTTTCTAGAGCAGATTTTGGCATTTTTAAAAAATTAAAAAAAAAACTCCCAAGGGTGGGATCATGATGATTTTTAATGGGAATTTTTCCAAGAAAAAATTCAACTAAAGATATTAATTGATTGTTAGAATTATTTGAAGTATTCTAATGTGATTTTCATTGAGAAATTTTAAGAATTGCGGTTTCTAGAGCAGATTTTGGCATTTTTAAAAAATTAAAAAAAACTCCCAAGGGTGGGATCATGATGATTTTTAATGGGAATTTTTCCAAGAAAAAATTCAACTAAAGATATTAATTGATTGTTAGAATTATTTGAAGTATTCTAATGTGATTTTCATTGAGAAATTTTAAGAATTGCGGTTTCTAGAGCAGATTTTGGCATTTTTAAAAAATTAAAAAAAAAACTCCCAAGGGTGGGATCATGATGATTTTTAATGGGAATTTTTCCAAGAAAAAATTCAACTAAAGATATTAATTGATTGTTAGAATTATTTGAAGTATTCTAATGTGATTTTCATTGAGAAATTTTAAGAATTGCGGTTTCTAGAGCAGATTTTGGCATTTTTAAAAAATTAAAAAAACTCCCAAGGGTGGGATCATGATGATTTTTAATGGGAATTTTTCCAAGAAAAAATTCAACTAAAGATATTAATTGATTGTTAGAATTATTTGAAGTATTCTAATGTGATTTTCATTGAGAAATTTTAAGAATTGCGGTTTCTAGAGCAGATTTTGGCATTTTTAAAAAATTAAAAAAAAAACTCCCAAGGGTGGGATCATGATGATTTTTAATGGGAATTTTTCCAAGAAAAAATTCAACTAAAGATATTAATTGATTGTTAGAATTATTTGAAGTATTCTAATGTGATTTTCATTGAGAAATTTTAAGAATTGCGGTTTGTAGAGCAGATTTTGGCATTTTTAAAAAATAAAAAAAAACTCCCAAGGGTGGGATCATGATGATTTTTAATGGGAATTTTTCCAAGAAAAAATTCAACTAAAGATATTAATTGATTGTTAGAATTATTTGAAGTATTCTAATGTGATTTTCATTGAGAAATTTTAAGACTTGCGGTTTCTAGAGCAGATTTTGGCATTTTTAAAAAATTAAAAAAAAATTCCCAAGGGTGGGATCATGATGATTTTTAATGGGAATTTTTCCAAGAAAAAATTCAACTAAAGATATTAATTGATTGTTAGAATTATTTGAAGTATTCTAATGTGATTTTCATTGAGAAATTTTAAGAATTGCGGTTTCTAGAGCAGATTTTGGCATTTTTAAAAAATTAAAAAAAAACTCCCAAGGGTGGGATCATGATGATTTTTAATGGGAATTTTTCCAAGAAAAAATTCAACTAAAGATATTAATTGATTGTTAGAATTATTTGAAGTATTCTAATGTGATTTTCATTGAGAAATTTTAAGAATTGCGGTTTCTAGAGCAGATTTTGGCATTTTTAAAAAATTAAAAAAAAACTCCCAAGGGTGGGATCATGATGATTTTTAATGGGAATTTTTCCAAGAAAAAATTCAACTAAAGATATTAATTGATTGTTAGAATTATTTGAAGTATTCTAATGTGATTTTCATTGAGAAATTTTAAGAATTGCGGTTTCTAGAGCAGATTTTGGCATTTTTAAAAAATTAAAAAAAAAACTCCCAAGGGTGGGATCATGATGATTTTTAATGGGAATTTTTCCAAGAAAAAATTCAACTAAAGATATTAATTGATTGTTAGAATTATTTGAAGTATTCTAATGTGATTTTCATTGAGAAATTTTAAGAATTGCGGTTTCTAGAGCAGATTTTGGCATTTTTAAAAAATTAAAAAAAACTCCCAAGGGTGGGATCATGATGATTTTTAATGGGAATTTTTCCAAGAAAAAATTCAACTAAAGATATTAATTGATTGTTAGAATTATTTGAAGTATTCTAATGTGATTTTCATTGAGAAATTTTAAGAATTGCGGTTTCTAGAGCAGATTTTGGCATTTTTAAAAAATTAAAAAAAAACTCCCAAGGGTGGGATCATGATGATTTTTAATGGGAATTTTTCCAAGAAAAAATTCAACTAAAGATATTAATTGATTGTTAGAATTATTTGAAGTATTCTAATGTGATTTTCATTGAGAAATTTTAAGAATTGCGGTTTCTAGAGCAGATTTTGGCATTTTTAAAAAATTAAAAAAAAACTCCCAAGGGTGGGATCATGATGATTTTTAATGGGAATTTTTCCAAGAAAAAATTCAACTAAAGATATTAATTGATTGTTAGAATTATTTGAAGTATTCTAATGTGATTTTCATTGAGAAATTTTAAGAATTGCGGTTTCTAGAGCAGATTTTGGCATTTTTAAAAAATTAAAAAGAAACACCCAAGGGTGGGATCATGATGATTTTTAATGGGAATTTTTCCAAGAAAAAATTCAACTAAAGATATTAATTGATTGTTAGAATTATTTGAAGTATTCTAATGTGATTTTCATTGAGAAATTTTAAGAATTGCGGTTTCTAGAGCAGATTTTGGCATTTTTAAAAAATTAAAAAAAAACTCCCAAGGGTGGGATCATGATGATTTTTAATGGGAATTTTTCCAAGAAAAAATTCAACTAAAGATATTAATTGATTGTTAGAATTATTTGAAGTATTCTAATGTGATTTTAATTGAGAAATTTTAAGAATTGCGGTTTCTAGAGCAGATTTTGGCATTTTTAAAAAATTAAAAAAAACTCCCAAGGGTGGGATCATGATGATTTTTAATGGGAATTTTTCCAAGAAAAAATTCAACTAAAGATATTAATTGATTGTTAGAATTATTTGAAGTATTCTAATGTGATTTTCATTGAGAAATTTTAAGAATTGCGGTTTCTAGAGCAGATTTTGGCATTTTTAAAAAATTAAAAAAAAACTCCCAAGGGTGGGATCATGATGATTTTTAATGGGAATTTTTCCAAGAAAAAATTCAACTAAAGATATTAATTGATTGTTAGAATTATTTGAAGTATTCTAATGTGATTTTCATTGAGAAATTTTAAGAATTGCGGTTTCTAGAATTTTTCCAAGAAAAAATTCAACTAAAGATATTAATTGATTGTTAGAATTATTTGAAGTATTCTAATGTGCATTGAGAAATTTTAAGAATTGCGGTTTCTAGAGCAGATTTTGGCATTTTTAAAAAAAAAAAAAACTCCCAAGGGTGGGATCATGATGATTTTTAATGGGAATTTTTCCAAGAAAAAATTCAACTAAAGATATTAATTGATTGTTAGAATTATTTGAAGTATTCTAATGTGATTTTCATTGAGAAATTTTAAGAATTGCGGTTTCTAGAGCAGATTTTGGCATTTTTAAAAAATTAAAAAAAAACTCCCAAGGGTGGGATCATGATGATTTTTAATGGGAATTTTTCCAAGAAAAAATTCAACTAAAGATATTAATTGATTGTTAGAATTATTTGAAGTATTCTAATGTGATTTTCATTGAGAAATTTTAAGAATTGCGGTTTCTAGAGCAGATTTTGGCATTTTTAAAAAATTAAAAAAAACTCCCAAGGGTGGGATCATGATGATTTTTAATGGGAATTTTTCCAAGAAAAAATTCAACTAAAGATATTAATTGATTGTTAGAATTATTTGAAGTATTCTAATGTGATTTTCATTGAGAAATTTTAAGAATTGCGGTTTCTAGAGCAGATTTTGGCATTTTTAAAAAATTAAAAAAAAACTCCCAAGGGTGGGATCATGATGATTTTTAATGGGAATTTTTCCAAGAAAAAATTCAACTAAAGATATTAATTGATTGTTAGAATTATTTGAAGTATTCTAATGTGATTTTCATTGAGAAATTTTAAGAATTGCGGTTTCTAGAGCAGATTTTGGCATTTTTAAGAAAAAAATTTTTAAAAAAAAAAAAAACTCCCAAGGGTGGGATCATGATGATTTTTAATGGGAATTTTTCCAAGAAAAAATTCAACTAAAGATATTAATTGATTGTTAGAATTATTTGAAGTATTCTAATGTGATTTTCATTGAGAAATTTTAAGAATTGCGGTTTCTAGAGCAGATTTTGGCATTTTTAAAAAATTAAAAAAAAAACTCCCAAGGGTGGGATCATGATGATTTTTAATGGGAATTTTTCCAAGAAAAAATTCAACTAAAGATATTAATTGATTGTTAGAATTATTTGAAGTATTCTAATGTGATTTTCATTGAGAAATTTTAAGAATTGCGGTTTCTAGAGCAGATTTTGGCATTTTTAAAAAATTAAAAAAAAACTCCCAAGGGTGGGATCATGATGATTTTTAATGGGAATTTTTCCAAGAAAAAATTCAACTAAAGATATTAATTGATTGTTAGAATTATTTGAAGTATTCTAATGTGATTTTCATTGAGAAATTTTAAGAATTGCGGTTTCTAGAGCAGATTTTGGCATTTTTAAAAAATTTAAAAAAAACTCCCAAGGGTGGGATCATGATGATTTTTAATGGGAATTTTTCCAAGAAAAAATTCAACTAAAGATATTAATTGATTGTTAGAATTATTAGAAGTATTCTAATGTGATTTTCATTGAGAAATTTTAAGAATTGCGGTTTCTAGAGCAGATTTTGGCATTTTTAAAAAATTAAAAAAAAAACTCCCAAGGGTGGGATCATGATGATTTTTAATGGGAATTTTTCCAAGAAAAAATTCAACTAAAGATATTAATTGATTGTTAGAATTATTTGAAGTATTCTAATGTGATTTTCATTGAGAAATTTTAAGAATTGCGGTTTCTAGAGCAGATTTTGGCATTTTTAAAAAATTAAAAAAAAACTCCCAAGGGTGGGATCATGATGATTTTTAATGGGAATTTTTCCAAGAAAAAATTCAACTAAAGATATTAATTGATTGTTAGAATTATTTGAAGTATTCTAATGTGATTTTCATTGAGAAATTTTAAGAATTGCGGTTTCTAGAGCAGATTTTGGCATTTTTAAAAAATTAAAAAAAAACTCCCAAGGGTGGGATCATGATGATTTTTATGCCTCATTCACATGATGAAAAAGTGCATAAGAAAAATACATAAACCCAAATAGAGCAATCTGATTGGCTGAGGCTTACGCACTTTTGCATGGAAATTTTTCATAAAGGATTTAATTTCTCAATTTAGTTCCCAACTGTTCCCAATTTCAAATGAAATGCGCGCGCGACAAAAATCAGCTGTCAAATTTTCACAGTTAACAAACAGTAATCGTAATTTCTTACTTGTTACAACTGGTGAGAGATCCTCCCTAAGGTTCTACGGCTCAGGTGCAACTTCTCTCCGGATGCGATGCTGGCACCACACAAGCTTCCTTCAAAATCAATTCCGGACACTTCAATTTTTGAGTTCTCGTGGAAAAACAGCACTTCTATTATTGGAATTATTCTTCTATGTTTTGCTGATGGTCCTTCCCTGATTCCTCCGTGTTGCTGGGTGATCTTTCGGGATAACATTGTGCTCCACATGACACATCTCAAACCTGAGTCTTTCTGCACAATGCACACACATTCCACCAAGATATCACACACGAGGGCAATGCTTGGAATCCTTGGAATACTCTCTGCCCAAATATTCTGTATTTTTCTCTCCTCCGTGAATTTTTACTCACGAAAAGAAACAATTTGCTTCACGCGCACCGCACAATTGATTTGATAGCTGATTTTTGTCGCGCGCGCATTTGA
This sequence comes from Phlebotomus papatasi, assembly GCF_024763615.1. Lineage (NCBI taxonomy): Eukaryota > Metazoa > Arthropoda > Insecta > Diptera > Psychodidae > Phlebotomus > Phlebotomus papatasi. The sequence continues at coordinate 9,753 of NW_026604563.1, forward strand.
TTTGAAATTGGGAAAAGTTGGGAATTAAATTGAGAAATACAAAGTAAAATTTCTCATGCAACTTTTCATCATGTGAATCCAGCTTTAACGGGAATTTTTCCAAGAAAAAATTCAACTAAAGATATTAATTGATTGTTAGAATTATTTGAAGTATTCTAATGTGATTTTCATTGAGAAATTTTAAGAATTGCGGTTTCTAGAGCAGATTTTGGCATTTTTAAAAAATTAAAAAAAAAACTCCCAAGGGTGGGATCATGATGATTTTTAATGGGAATTTTTCCAAGAAAAAATTCAACTAAAGATATTAATTGATTGTTAGAATTATTTGAAGTATTCTAATGTGATTTTCAATGAGAAATTTTAAGAATTGCGGTTTCTAGAGCAGATTTTGGCATTTTTAAAAAATTTAAAAAAAACTCCCAAGGGTGGGATCATGATGATTTTTAATGGGAATTTTTCCAAGAAAAAATTCAACTAAAGATATTAATTGATTGTTAGAATTATTTGAAGTATTCTAATGTGATTTTCATTGAGAAATTTTAAGAATTGCGGTTTCTAGAGCAGATTTTGGCATTTTTAAAAAATTAAAAAAAAACTCCCAAGGGTGGGATCATGATGATTTTTAATGGGAATTTTTCCAAGAAAAAATTCAACTAAAGATATTAATTGATTGTTAGAATTATTTGAAGTATTCTAATGTGATTTTCATTGAGAAATTTTAAGAATTGCGGTTTCTAGAGCAGATTTTGGCATTTTTAAAAAATTAAAAAAAAACTCCCAAGGGTGGGATCATAATGATTTTTAATGGGAATTTTTCCAAGAAAAAATTCAACTAAAGATATTAATTGATTGTTAGAATTATTTGAAGTATTCTAATGTGATTTTCATTGAGAAATTTTAAGAATTGCGGTTTCTAGAGCAGATTTTGGCATTTTTAAAAAATTAAAAAAAAACTCCCAAGGGTGGGATCATGATGATTTTTAATGGGAATTTTTCCAAGAAAAAATTCAACTAAAGATATTAATTGATTGTTAGAATTATTTGAAGTATTCTAATGTGATTTTCATTGAGAAATTTTAAGAATTGCGGTTTCTAGAGCAGATTTTGGCATTTTTAAAAAATTAAAAAAAAACTCCCAAGGGTGGGATCATGATGATTTTTAATGGGAATTTTTCCAAGAAAAAATTCAACTAAAGATATTAATTGATTGTTAGAATTATTTGAAGTATTCTAATGTGATTTTCATTGAGAAATTTTAAGAATTGCGGTTTCTAGAGCAGATTTTGGCATTTTTAAAAAATTAAAAAAAAACTCCCAAGGGTGGGATCATGATGATTTTTAATGGGAATTTTTCCAAGAAAAAATTCAACTAAAGATATTAATTGATTGTTAGAATTATTTGAAGTATTCTAATGTGATTTTCATTGAGAAATTTTAAGAATTGCGGTTTCTAGAGCAGATTTTGGCATTTTTAAAAAATTAAAAAAAAACTCCCAAGGGTGGGATCATAATGATTTTTAATGGGAATTTTTCCAAGAAAAAATTTAACTAAAGATATTAATTGATTGTTAGAATTATTTGAAGTATTCTAATGTGATTTTCATTGAGAAATTTTAAGAATTGCGGTTTCTAGAGCAGATTTTGGCATTTTTAAAAAATTAAAAAAAAAACTCCCAAGGGTGGGATCATGATGATTTTTAATGGGAATTTTTCCAAGAAAAAATTCAACTAAAGATATTAATTGATTGTTAGAATTATTTGAAGTATTCTAATGTGATTTTCATTGAGAAATTTTAAGAATTGCGGTTTCTAGAGCAGATTTTGGCATTTTTAAAAAATTAAAAAAAAACTCCCAAGGGTGGGATCATGATGATTTTTAATGGGAATTTTTCCAAGAAAAAATTCAACTAAATATATTAATTGATTGTTAGAATTATTTGAAGTATTCTAATGTGATTTTCATTGAGAAATTTTAAGAATTGCGGTTTCTAGAGCAGATTTTGGCATTTTTAAAAAATTAAAAAAAAACTCCCAAGGGTGGGATCATAATGATTTTTAATGGGAATTTTTCCAAGAAAAAATTCAACTAAAGATATTAATTGATTGTTAGAATTATTTGAAGTATTCTAATGTGATTTTCATTGAGAAATTTTAAGAATTGCGGTTTCTAGAGCAGATTTTGGCATTTTTAAAAAATTAAAAAAAAAACTCCCAAGGGTGGGATCATGATGATTTTTAATGGGAATTTTTCCAAGAAAAAATTCAACTAAAGATATTAATTGATTATTAGAATTATTTGAAGTATTCTAATGTGATTTTCATTGAGAAATTTTAAGAATTGCGGTTTCTAGAGCAGATTTTGGCATTTTTAAAAAATTAAAAAAAAAACTCCCAAGGGTGGGATCATGATGATTTTTAATGGGAATTTTTCCAAGAAAAAATTCAACTAAAGATATTAATTGATTGTTAGAATTATTTGAAGTATTCTAATGTGATTTTCATTGAGAAATTTTAAGAATTGCGGTTTCTAGAGCAGATTTTGGCATTTTTAAAAAATTAAAAAAAAACTCCCAAGGGTGGGATCATAATGATTTTTAATGGGAATTTTTCCAAGAAAAAATTCAACTAAAGATATTAATTGATTGTTAGAATTATTTGAAGTATTCTAATGTGATTTTCATTGAGAAATTTTAAGAATTGCGGTTTCTAGAGCAGATTTTGGCATTTTTAAAAAATTAAAAAAAAACTCCCAAGGGTGGGATCATGATGATTTTTAATGGGAATTTTTCCAAGAAAAAATTCAACTAAAGATATTAATTGATTGTTAGAATTATTTGAAGTATTCTAATGTGATTTTCATTGAGAAATTTTAAGAATTGCGGTTTCTAGAGCAGATTTTGGCATTTTTAAAAAATTAAAAAAAAACTCCCAAGGGTGGGATCATGATGATTTTTAATGGGAATTTTTCCAAGAAAAAATTCAACTAAAGATATTAATTGATTGTTAGAATTATTTGAAGTATTCTAATGTGATTTTCATTGAGAAATTTTAAGAATTGCGGTTTCTAGAGCAGATTTTGGCATTTTTTAAGAATTGCGGTTTCTAAAATTTTGGCATTTTTAAAAAAAAAAAAACTCCCAAGGGTGGGATCATGATGATTTTTAATGGGAATTTTTCCAAGAAAAAATTCAACTAAAGATATTAATTGATTGTTAGGATTATTTGAAGTATTCTAATGTGATTTTCATTGAGAAATTTTAAGAATTGCGGTTTCTAGAGCAGATTTTGGCATTTTTAAAAAATTAAAAAAAAAACTCCCAAGGGTGGGATCATGATGATTTTTAATGGGAATTTTTCCAAGAAAAAATTCAACTAAAGATATTAATTGATTGTTAGAATTATTTGAAGTATTCTAATGTGATTTTCATTGAGAAATTTTAAGAATTGCGGTTTCTAGAGCAGATTTTGGCATTGGGATTTGATTTTTAAAAAAATTGAGAAATTTTAAGAAAAAGATTTTGGCATTTTTAAAAAATTCCCAAGGGTGGGATCATGATGATTTTTAATGGGAATTTTTCCAAGAAAAAATTCAACTAAAGATATTAATTGATTGTTAGAATTATTTGAAGTATTCTAATGTGATTTTCATTGAGAAATTTTAAGAATTGCGGTTTCTAGAGCAGATTTTGGCATTTTTAAAAAATTAAAAAAAAACTCCCAAGGGTGGGATCATGATGATTTTTAATGGGAATTTTTCCAAGAAAAAATTCAACTAAAGATATTAATTGATTGTTAGAATTATTTGAAGTATTCTAATGTGATTTTCATTGAGAAATTTTAAGAATTGCGGTTTCTAGAGCAGATTTTGGCATTTTTAAAAAATTAAAAAAAAACTCCCAAGGGTGGGATCATGATGATTTTTAATGGGAATTTTTCCAAGTTAGAATTATTAGAAGTATTCTAATGTGATGTTTTCATTGAGAAATTTTAAGAATTGCGGTTTCTAGAGCAGATTTTGGCATTTTTAAAAAATTAAAAAAAAACTCCCAAGGGTGGGATCATGATGATTTTTAATGGGAATTTTTCCAAGAAAAAATTCAACTAAAGATATTAATTGATTGTTAGAATTATTTGAAGTATTCTAATGTGATTTTCATTGAGAAATTTTAAGAATTGTGGTTTCTAGAGCAGATTTTGGCATTTTTAAAAAATTAAAAAAAAAACTCCCAAGGGTGGGATCATGATGATTTTTAATGGGAATTTTTCCAAGAAAAAATTCAACTAAAGATATTAATTGATTGTTAGAATTATTTGAAGTATTCTAATGTGATTTTCATTGAGAAATTTTAAGAATTGCGGTTTCTAGAGCAGATTTTGGCATTTTTAAAAAATTAAAAAAAACTCCCAAGGGTGGGATCATGATGATTTTTAATGGGAATTTTTCCAAGAAAAAATTCAACTAAAGATATTAATTGATTGTTAGAATTATTTGAAGTATTCTAATGTGATTTTCATTGAGAAATTTTAAGAATTGCGGTTTCTAGAGCAGATTTTGGCATTTTTAAAAAATTAAAAAAAAAACTCCCAAGGGTGGGATCATGATGATTTTTAATGGGAATTTTTCCAAGAAAAAATTCAACTAAAGATATTAATTGATTGTTAGAATTATTTGAAGTATTCTAATGTGATTTTCATTGAGAAATTTTAAGAATTGCGGTTTCTAGAGCAGATTTTGGCATTTTTAAAAAATTAAAAAAAAACTCCCAAGGGTGGGATCATGATGATTTTTAATGGGAATTTTTCCAAGAAAAAATTCAACTAAAGATATTAATTGATTGTTAGAATTATTTGAAGTATTCTAATGTGATTTTCATTGAGAAATTTTAAGAATTGCGGTTTCTAGAGCAGATTTTGGCATTTTTAAAAAATTAAAAAAAAACTCCCAAGGGTGGGATCATGATGATTTTTAATGGGAATTTTTCCAAGAAAAAATTCAACTAAAGATATTAATTGATTGTTAGAATTATTTGAAGTATTCTAATGTGATTTTCATTGAGAAATTTTAAGAATTGCGGTTTCTAGAGCAGATTTTGGCATTTTTAAAAAATTAAAAAAAAAACTCCCAAGGGTGGGATCATGATGATTTTTAATGGGAATTTTTCCAAGAAAATAATCAACTAAAGATATTAATTGATTGTTAGAATTATTTGAAGTATTCTAATGTGATTTTCATTGAGAAATTTTAAGAATTGCGGTTTCTAGAGCAGATTTTGGCATTTTTAAAAAATTTAAAAAAAACTCCCAAGGGTGGGATCATGATGATTTTTAATGGGAATTTTTCCAAGAAAAAATTCAACTAAAGATATTAATTGATTGTTAGAATTATTAGAAGTATTCTAATGTGATTTTCATTGAGAAATTTTAAGAATTGCGGTTTCTAGAGCAGATTTTGGCATTTTTAAAAAATTAAAAAAAAACTCCCAAGGGTGGGATCATGATGATTTTTAATGGGAATTTTTCCAAGAAAAAATTCAACTAAAGATATTAATTGATTGTTAGAATTATTTGAAGTATTCTAATGTGATTTTCATTGAGAAATTTTAAGAATTGCGGTTTCTAGAGCAGATTTTGGCATTTTTAAAAAATTAAAAAAAAACTCCCAAGGGTGGGATCATGATGATTTTTAATGGGAATTTTTCCAAGAAAAAATTCAACTAAAGATATTAATTGATTGTTAGAATTATTTGAAGTATTCTAATGTGATTTTCATTGAGAAATTTTAAGAATTGCGGTTTCTAGAGCAGATTTTGGTATTTTTAAAAAATTAAAAAAAAAACTCCCAAGGGTGGGATCATGATGATTTTTAATGGGAATTTTTCCAAGAAAAAATTCAACTAAAGATATTAATTGATTGTTAGAATTATTTGAAGTATTCTAATGTGATTTTCATTGAGAAATTTTAAGAATTGCGGTTTCTAGAGCAGATTTTGGCATTTTTAAAAAATTAAAAAAAAAACTCCCAAGGGTGGGATCATGATGATTTTTAATGGGAATTTTTCCAAGAAAAAATTCAACTAAAGATATTAATTGATTGTTAGAATTATTTGAAGTATTCTAATGTGATTTTCATTGAGAAATTTTAAGAATTGCGATTTCTAGAGCAGATTTTGGCATTTTTAAAAAATTAAAAAAAAACTCCCAAGGGTGGGATCATGATGATTTTTAATGGGAATTTTTCCAAGAAAAAATTCAACTAAAGATATTAATTGATTGTTAGAATTATTTGAAGTATTCTAATGTGATTTTCATTGAGAAATTTTAAGAATTGCGGTTTCTAGAGCAGATTTTGGCATTTTTAAAAAATTAAAAAAAAACTCCCAAGGGTGGGATCATGATGATTTTTAATGGGAATTTTTCCAAGAAAATATTCAACTAAAGATATTAATTGATTGTTAGAATTATTTGAAGTATTCTAATGTGATTTTCATTGAGAAATTTTAAGAATTGCGGTTTCTAGAGCAGATTTTGGCATTTTTAAAAAATTTAAAAAAAACTCCCAAGGGTGGGATCATGATGATTTTTAATGGGAATTTTTCCAAGAAAAAATTCAACTAAAGATATTAATTGATTGTTAGAATTATTTGAAGTATTCTAATGTGATTTTCATTGAGAAATTTTAAGAATTGCGGTTTCTAGAGCAGATTTTGGCATTTTTAAAAAATTAAAAAAAAACTCCCAAGGGTGGGATCATGATGATTTTTAATGGGAATTTTTCCAAGAAAAAATTCAACTAAAGATATTAATTGATTGTTAGAATTATTTGAAGTATTCTAATGTGATTTTCATTGAGAAATTTTAAGAATTGCGGTTTCTAGAGCAGATTTTGGCATTTTTAAAAAATTAAAAAAAAACTCCCAAGGGTGGGATCATAATGATTTTTAATGGGAATTTTTCCAAGAAAAAATTCAACTAAAGATATTAATTGATTGTTAGAATTATTTGAAGTATTCTAATGTGATTTTCATTGAGAAATTTTAAGAATTGCGGTTTCTAGTGCAGATTTTGGCATTTTTAAAAAATTAAAAAAAAACTCCCAAGGGTAGGATCATGATGATTTTTAATGGGAATTTTTCCAAGAAAAAATTCAACTAAAGATACTAATTGATTGTTAGAATTATTTGAAGTATTCTAATGTGATTTTCATTGAGAAATTTTAAGAATTGCGTTTTCTAGAGCAGATTTTGGCATTTTTAAAAAATTAAAAAAAAACTCCCAAGGGTGGGATCATGATGATTTTTAATGGGAATTTTTCCAAGAAAAAATTCAACTAAAGATATTAATTGATTGTTAGAATTATTTGAAGTATTCTAATGTGATTTTCATTGAGAAATTTTAAGAATTGCGGTTTCTAGAGCAGATTTTGGCATTTTTAAAAAATTAAAAAAAACTCCCAAGGGTGGGATCATGATGATTTCTAATGGGAATTTTTCCAAGAAAAAATTCAACTAAAGATATTAATTGATTGTTAGAATTATTTGAAGTATTCTAATGTGATTTTCATTGAGAAATTTTAAGAATTGCGGTTTCTAGAGCAGATTTTGGCATTTTTAAAAAATTAAAAAAAAACTCCCAAGGGTGGGATCATATTGATTTTTAATGGGAATTTTTCCAAGAAAAAATTCAACTAAAGATATTAATTGATTGTTAGAATTATTTGAAGTATTCTAATGTGATTTTCATTGAGAAATTTTAAGAATTGCGGTTTCTAGAGCAGATTTTGGCATTTTTAAAAAATTAAAAAAAACTCCCAAGGGTGGGATCATGATGATTTTTAATGGGAATTTTTCCAAGAAAAAATTCAACTAAAGATATTAATTGATTGTTAGAATTATTTGAAGTATTCTAATGTGATTTTCATTGAGAAATTTTAAGAATTGCGGTTTCTAGAGCAGATTTTGGCATTTTTAAAAAATTAAAAAAAAACTCCCAAGGGTGGGATCATGATGATTTTTAATGGGAATTTTTCCAAGAAAAAATTCAACTAAAGATATTAATTGATTGTTAGAATTATTTGAAGTATTCTAATGTGATTTTCATTGAGAAATTTTAAGAATTGCGGTTTCTAGAGCAGATTTTGGCATTTTTAAAAAATTAAAAAAAAACTCCCAAGGGTGGGATCATGATGATTTTTAATGGGAATTTTTCCAAGAAAAAAATCAACTAAAGATATTAATTGATTGTTAGAATTATTTGAAGTATTCTAATGTGATTTTCATTGAGAAATTTTAAGAATTGCGGTTTCTAGAGCAGATTTTGGCATTTTTAAAAAATTAAAAAAAAACTCCCAAGGGTGGGATCATGATGATTTTTAATGGGAATTTTTCCAAGAAAAAATTCAACTAAAGATATTAATTGATTGTTAGAATTATTTGAAGTATTCTAATGTGATTTTCATTGAGAAATTTTAAGAATTGCGGTTTCTAGAGCAGATTTTGGCATTTTTAAAAAATTAAAAAAAAAAAAACTCCCAAGGGTGGGATCATGATGATTTTTAATGGGAATTTTTCCAAGAAAAAATTCAACTAAAGATATTAATTGATTGTTAGAATTATTTGAAGTATTCTAATGTGATTTTCATTGAGAAATTTTAAGAATTGCGGTTTCTAGAGCAGATTTTGGCATTTTTAAAAAATTAAAAAAAAAAAACTCCCAAGGGTGGGATCATGATGATTTTTAATGGGAATTTTTCCAAGAAAAAATTCAACTAAAGATATTAATTGATTGTTAGAATTATTTGAAGTATTCTAATGTGATTTTCATTGAGAAATTTTAAGAATTGCGGTTTCTAGAGCAGATTTTGGCATTTTTAAAAAATTAAAAAAAACTCCCAAGGGTGGGATCATGATGATTTTTAATGGGAATTTTTCCAAGAAAAAATTCAACTAAAGATATTAATTGATTGTTAGAATTATTTGAAGTATTCTAATGTGATTTTCATTGAGAAATTTTAAGAATTGCGGTTTCTAGAGCAGATTTTGGCATTTTTAAAAAATTAAAAAAAACTCCCAAGGGTGGGATCATGATGATTTTTAATGGGAATTTTTCCAAGAAAAAATTCAACTAAAGATATTAATTGATTGTTAGAATTATTTGAAGTATTCTAATGTGATTTTCATTGAGAAATTTTAAGAATTGCGGTTTCTAGAGCAGATTTTGGCATTTTTAAAAAATTAAAAAAAAACTCCCAAGGGTGGGATCATGATGATTTTTAATGGGAATTTTTCCAAGAAAAAATTCAACTAAAGATATTAATTGATTGTTAGAATTATTTGAAGTATTCTAATGTGATTTTCATTGAGAAATTTTAAGAATTGCGGTTTCTAGAGCAGATTTTGGCATTTTTAAAAAATTAAAAAAAAACTCCCAAGGGTGGGATCATGATGATTTTTAATGGGAATTTTTCCAAGAAAAAATTCAACTAAAGATATTAATTGATTGTTAGAATTATTTGAAGTATTCTAATGTGATTTTCATTGAGAAATTTTAAGAATTGCGGTTTCTAGAGCAGATTTTGGCATTTTTAAAAAATTAAAAAAAAACTCCCAAGGGTGGGATCATGATGATTTTTAATGGGAATTTTTCCAAGAAAAAATTCAACTAAAGATATTAATTGATTGTTAGAATTATTTGAAGTATTCTAATGTGATTTTCATTGAGAAATTTTAAGAATTGCGGTTTCTAGAGCAGATTTTGGCATTTTTAAAAAATTAAAAAAAAAACTCCCAAGGGTGGGATCATGATGATTTTTAATGGGAATTTTTCCAAGAAAAAATTCAACTAAAGATATTAATTGATTGTTAGAATTATTTGAAGTATTCTAATGTGATTTTCATTGAGAAATTTTAAGAATTGCGGTTTCTAGAGCAGATTTTGGCATTTTTAAAAAATTAAAAAAAAACTCCCAAGGGTGGGATCATGATGATTTTTAATGGGAATTTTTCCAAGAAAAAATTCAACTAAAGATATTAATTGATTGTTAGAATTATTTGAAGTATTCTAATGTGATTTTCATTGAGAAATTTTAAGAATTGCGGTTTCTAGAGCAGATTTTGGCATTTTTAAAAAATTAAAAAAAAACTCCCAAGGGTGGGATCATAATGATTTTTAATGGGAATTTTTCCAAGAAAAAATTCAACTAAAGATATTAATTGATTGTTAGAATTATTTGAAGTATTCTAATGTGATTTTCATTGAGAAATTTTAAGAATTGCGGTTTCTAGAGCAGATTTTGGCATTTTTAAAAAATTAAAAAAAAAACTCCCAAGGGTGGGATCATGATGATTTTTAATGGGAATTTTTCCAAGAAAAAATTCAACTAAAGATATTAATTGATTGTTAGAATTATTTGAAGTATTCTAATGTGATTTTCATTGAGAAATTTTAAGAATTGCGGTTTCTAGAGCAGATTTTGGCATTTTTAAAAAATTAAAAAAAAACTCCCAAGGGTGGGATCATGATGATTTTTAATGGGAATTTTTCCAAGAAAAAATTCAACTAAAGATATTAATTGATTGTTAGAATTATTTGAAGTATTCTAATGTGATTTTCATTGAGAAATTTTAAGAATTGCGGTTTCTAGAGCAGATTTTGGCATTTTTAAAAAATTAAAAAAAAAACTCCCAAGGGTGGGATCATGATGATTTTTAATGGGAATTTTTCCAAGAAAAAATTCAACTAAAGATATTAATTGATTGTTAGAATTATTTGAAGTATTCTAATGTGATTTTCATTGAGAAATTTTAAGAATTGCGGTTTCTAGAGCAGATTTTGGCATTTTTAAAAAATTAAAAAAAAACTCCCAAGGGTGGGATCATGATGATTTTTAATGGGAATTTTTCCAAGAAAAAATTCAACTAAAGATATTAATTGATTGTTAGAATTATTTGAAGTATTCTAATGTGATTTTCATTGAGAAATTTTAAGAATTGCGGTTTCTAGAGCAGATTTTGGCATTTTTAAAAAATTAAAAAAAAACTCCCAAGGGTGGGATCATGATGATTTTTAATGGGAATTTTTCCAAGAAAAAATTCAACTAAAGATATTAATTGATTGTTAGAATTATTTGAAGTATTCTAATGTGATTTTCATTGAGAAATTTTAAGAATTGCGGTTTCTAGAGCAGATTTTGGCATTTTTAAAAAATTAAAAAAAAAACTCCCAAGGGTGGGATCATGATGATTTTTAATGGGAATTTTTCCAAGAAAAAATTCAACTAAAGATATTAATTGATTGTTAGAATTATTTGAAGTATTCTAATGCGATTTTCATTGAGAAATTTTAAGAATTGCGGTTTCTAGAGCAGATTTTGGCATTTTTAAAAAATTAAAAAAAAACTCCCAAGGGTGGGATCATGATGATTTTTAATGGGAATTTTTCCAAGAAAAAATTCAACTAAAGATATTAATTGATTGTTAGAATTATTTGAAGTATTCTAATGTGATTTTCATTGAGAAATTTTAAGAATTGCGGTTTCTAGAGCAGATTTTGGCATTTTTAAAAAATTAAAAAAAAACTCCCAAGGGTGGGATCATGATGATTTTTAATGGGAATTTTTCCAAGAAAAAATTCAACTAAAGATATTAATTGATTGTTAGAATTATTTGAAGTATTCTAATGTGATTTTCATTGAGAAATTTTAAGAATTGCGGTTTCTAGAGCAGATTTTGGCATTTTTAAAAAATTAAAAAAAAACTCCCAAGGGTGGGATCATGATGATTTTTAATGGGAATTTTTCCAAGAAAAAATTCAACTAAAGATATTAATTGATTGTTAGAATTATTTGAAGTATTCTAATGTGATTTTCATTGAGAAATTTTAAGAATTGCGGTTTCTAGAGCAGATTTTGGCATTTTTAAAAAATTAAAAAAAAACTCCCAAGGGTGGGATCATGATGATTTTTAATGGGAATTTTTCCAAGAAAAAATTCAACTAAAGATATTAATTGATTGTTAGAATTATTTGAAGTATTCTAATGTGATTTTCATTGAGAAATTTTAAGAATTGCGGTTTCTAGAGCAGATTTTGGCATTTTTAAAAAATTAAAAAAAAAACTCCCAAGGGTGGGATCATAATGATTTTTAATGGGAATTTTTCCAAGAAAAAATTCAACTAAAGATATTAATTGATTGTTAGAATTATTTGAAGTATTCTAATGTGATTTTCATTGAGAAATTTTAAGAATTGCGGTTTCTAGAGCAGATTTTGGCATTTTTAAAAAATTAAAAAAAAAACTCCCAAGGGTGGGATCATGATGATTTTTAATGGGAATTTTTCCAAGAAAAAATTCAACTAAAGATATTAATTGATTGTTAGAATTATTTGAAGTATTCTAATGTGATTTTCATTGAGAAATTTTAAGAATTGCGGTTTCTAGAGCAGATTTTGGCATTTTTAAAAAATTAAAAAAAAACTCCCAAGGGTGGGATCATGATGATTTTTAATGGGAATTTTTCCAAGAAAAAATTCAACTAAAGATATTAATTGATTGTTAGAATTATTTGAAGTATTCTAATGTGATTTTCATTGAGAAATTTTAAGAATTGCGGTTTCTAGAGCAGATTTTGGCATTTTTAAAAAATTAAAAAAAAAACTCCCAAGGGTGGGATCATGATGATTTTTAATGGGAATTTTTCCAAGAAAAAATTCAACTAAAGATATTAATTGATTGTTAGAATTATTTGAAGTATTCTAATGCGATTTTCATTGAGAAATTTTAAGAATTGCGGTTTCTAGAGCAGATTTTGGCATTTTTAAAAAATTAAAAAAAAAAACTCCCAAGGGTGGGATCATGATGATTTTTAATGGGAATTTTTCCAAGAAAAAATTCAACTAAAGATATTAATTGATTGTTAGAATTATTTGAAGTATTCTAATGTGATTTTCATTGAGAAATTTTAAGAATTGCGGTTTCTAGAGCAGATTTTGGCATTTTTAAAAAATTAAAAAAAAACTCCCAAGGGTGGGATCATGATGATTTTTAATGGGAATTTTTCCAAGAAAAAATTCAACTAAAGATATTAATTGATTGTTAGAATTATTTGAAGTATTCTAATGTGATTTTCATTGAGAAATTTTAAGAATTGCGGTTTCTAGAGCAGATTTTGGCATTTTTAAAAAATTAAAAAAAAACTCCCAAGGGTGGGATCATGATGATTTTTAATGGGAAT
>NW_026604564.1:0-22858 GCF_024763615.1 Phlebotomus papatasi
TTTCTCAATGAAAATCACATTAGAATACTTCAAATAATTCTAACAATCAATTAATATCTTTAGTTGAATTTTTTCTTGGAAAAATTCCCATTAAAAATCATCATGATCCCACCCTTGGGAGTTTTTTTTTAATTTTTTAAAAATGCCAAAATCTGCTCTAGAAACCGCAATTCTTAAAATTTCTCAATGAAAATCACATTAGAATACTTCAAATAATTCTAACAATCAATTAATATCTTTAGTTGAATTTTTTCTTGGAAAAATTCCCATTAAAAATCATCATGATCCCACCCTTGGGAGTTTTTTTTTTAATTTTTTAAAAATGCCAAAATCTGCTCTAGAAACCGCAATTCTTAAAATTTCTCAATGAAAATCACATTAGAATACTTCAAATAATTCTAACAATCAATTAATATCTTTAGTTGAATTTTTTCTTGGAAAAATTCCCATTAAAAATCATCATGATCCCACCCTAGGGAGTTTTTTTTTTAATTTTTTAAAAATGCCAAAATCTGCTCTATAAACCGCAATTCTTAAAATTTCTCAATGAAAATCACATTAGAATACTTCAAATAATTCTAACAATCAATTAATATCTTTAGTTGAATTTTTTCTTGGAAAAATTCCCATTAAAAATCATCATGATCCCACCCTTGGGAGTTTTTTTTTAATTTTTTAAAAATGCCAAAATCTGCTCTAGAAACCGCAATTCTTAAAATTTCTCAATGAAAATCACATTAGAATACTTCAAATAATTCTAACAATCAATTAATATCTTTAGTTGAATTTTTTCTTGGAAAAATTCCCATTAAAAATCATCATGATCCCACCCTTGGGAGTTTTTTTTTTAATTTTTTAAAAATGCCAAAATCTGCTCTAGAAACCGCAATTCTTAAAATTTCTCAATGAAAATCACATTAGAATACTTCAAATAATTCTACCAATCAATTAATATCTTTAGTTGAATTTTTTCTTGGAAAAATTCCCATTAAAAATCATCATGATCCCACCCTTGGGAGTTTTTTTTTAATTTTTTAAAAATGCCAAAATCTGCTCTAGAAACCGCAATTCTTAAAATTTCTCAATGAAAATCACATTAGAATACTTCAAATAATTCTAACAATCAATTAATATCTTTAGTTGAATTTTTTCTTGGAAAAATTCCCATTAAAAATCATCATGATCCCACCCTAGGGAGTTTTTTTTTAATTTTTTAAAAATGCCAAAATATGCTCTATAAACCGCAATTCTTAAAATTTCTCAATGAAAATCACATTAGAATACTTCAAATAATTCTAACAATCAATTAATATCTTTAGTTGAATTTTTTCTTGGAAAAATTCCCATTAAAAATCATCATGATCCCACCCTTGGGAGTTTTTTTTTAATTTTTTAAAAATGCCAAAATCTGCTCTAGAAACCGCAATTCTTAAAATTTCTCAATGAAAATCACATTAGAATACTTCAAATAATTCTAACAATCAATTAATATCTTTAGTTGAATTTTTTCTTGGAAAAATTCCCATTAAAAATCATCATGATCCCACCCTTGGGAGTTTTTTTTTAATTTTTTAAAAATGCCAAAATCTGCTCTAGAAACCGCAATTCTTAAAATTTCTCAATGAAAATCACATTAGAATACTTCAAATAATTCTAACAATCAATTAATATCTTTAGTTGAATTTTTTCTTGGAAAAATTCCCATTAAAAATCATCATGATCCCACCCTTGGGAGTTTTTTTTTAATTTTTTAAAAATGCCAAAATCTGCTCTAGAAACCGCAATTCTTAAAATTTCTCAATGAAAATCACATTAGAATACTTCAAATAATTCTAACAATCAATTAATATCTTTAGTTGAATTTTTTCTTGGAAAAATTCCCATTAAAAATCATCATGATCCCACCCTTGGGAGTTTTTTTTTAATTTTTTAAAAATGCCAAAATCTGCTCTAGAAACCGCAATTCTTAAAATTTCTCAATGAAAATCACATTAGATCAATTAATATCTTTAGTTGAATTTTTTCTTGGAAAAATTCCCATTAAAAATCATCATGATCCCACCCTAAAAATGGGAGCAATTCTTAAAATTTCTTTTTTTTTAATTTTTTAAAAATGCCAAAATCTGCTCTATAAAACGCAATTCTTAAAATTTCTCAATGAAAATCACATTAGAATACTTCAAATAATTCTAACAATCAATTAATATCTTTAGTTGAATTTTTTCTTGGAAAAATTCCCATTAAAAATCATCATGATCCCACCCTTGGGAGTTTTTTTTTAATTTTTTAAAAATGCCAAAATCTGCTCTAGAAACCGCAATTCTTAAAATTTCTCAATGAAAATCACATTAGAATACTTCAAATAATTCTACCAATCAATTAATATCATTAGTTGAATTTTTTCTTGGAAAAATTCCCATTAAAAATCATCATGATCCCACCCTTGGGAGTTTTTTTTTTTATTTTTTAAAAATGCCAAAATCTGCTCTAGAAACCGCAATTCTTAAAATTTCTCAATGAAAATCACATTAGAATACTTCAAATAATTCTAACAATCAATTAATATCTTTAGTTGAATTTTTTCTTGGAAGAATTCCCACCAAAAATCATCATGATCCCACCCTTGGGAGTTTTTTTTAATTTTTTAAAAATGCCAAAATCTGCTCTAGAAACCGCAATTCTTAAAATTTCTCAATGAAAATCACATTAGAATACTTCAAATAATTCTAACAATCAATTAATATCTTTAGTTGAATTTTTTCTTGGAAAAATTCCCATTAAAAATCATCATGATCCCACCCTTGGGAGTTTTTTTTTTAATTTTTTAAAAATGCCAAAATCTGCTCACGCAATTCTTAAAATTTCTCAATGAAAATCACATTAGAATACTTCAAATAATTCTACCAATCAATTAATATCTTTAGTTGAATTTTTTCTTGGAAAAATTCCCACAAAAATCATCATGATCCCACCCTTGGGAGTTTTTTTTTTTAATTTTTTAATAATGCCAAAATCTGCTCTAGAAACCGCAATTCTTAAAATTTCTCAATGAAAATCACATTAGAATACTTCAAATAATTCTACCAATCAATTAATATCTTTAGTTGAATTTTTTCTTGGAAAAATTCCCATTAAAAATCATCATGATCCCACCCTTGGGAGTTTTTTTTTAATTTTTTAAAAATGCCAAAATCTGCTCTAGAAACCGCAATTCTTAAAATTTCTCAATGAAAATCACATTAGAATACTTCAAATAATTCTAACAATCAATTAATATCTTTAGTTGAATTTTTTCTTGGAAAAATTCCCATTAAAAATCATCATGATCCCACCCTTGGGAGTTCTTTTTTAATTTTTTAAAAATGCCAAAATCTGCTCTATAAACCGCAATTCTTAAAATTTCTCAATGAAAATCACATTAGAATACTTCAAATAATTCTACCAATCAATTAATATCATTAGTTGAATTTTTTCTTGGAAAAATTCCCATTAAAAATCATCATGATCCCACCCTTGGGAGTTTTTTTTTAATTTTTTAAAAATGCCAAAATCTGCTCTAGAAACCGCAATTCTTAAAATTTCTCAATGAAAATCACATTAGAATACTTCAAATAATTCTAACAATCAATTAATATCTTTAGTTGAATTTTTTCTTGGAAAAATTCCCATTAAAAATCATCATGATCCCACCCTTGGGAGTTTTTTTTTAATTTTTTAAAAATGCCAAAATCTGCTCTAGAAACCGCAATTCTTAAAATTTCTCAATGAAAATCACATTAGAATACTTCAAATAATTCTAACAATCAATTAATATCTTTAGTTGAATTTTTTCTTGGAAAAATTCCCATTAAAAATCATCATGATCCCACCCTTGGGAGTTTTTTTTTAATTTTTTAAAAATGCCAAAATCTGCTCTAGAAACCGCAATTCTTAAAATTCCTCAATGAAAATCACATTAGAATACTTCAAATAATTCTAACAATCAATTAATATCATTAGTTGAATTTTTTCTTGGAAAAATTCCCATTAAAAATCATCATGATCCCACCCTTGGGAGTTTTTTTTTAATTTTTTAAAAATGCCAAAATCTGCTCTAGAAACCGCAATTCTTAAAATTTCTCAATGAAAATCACATTAGAATACTTCAAATAATTCTAACAATCAATTAATATCTTTAGTTGAATTTTTTCTTGGAAAAATTCCCATTAAAAATCATCATGATCCCACCCTTGGGAGTTTTTTTTTAATTTTTTAAAAATGCCAAAATCTGCTCTAGAAACCGCAATTCTTAAAATTTCTCAATGAAAATCACATTAGAATACTTCAAATAATTCTAACAATCAATTAATATCTTTAGTTGAATTTTTTCTTGGAAAAATTCCCATTAAAAATCATCATGATCCCATCCTTGGGAGTTTTTTTTAATTTTTTAAAAATGCCAAAATCTGCTCTAGAAATCGCAATTCTTAAAATTTCTCAATGAAAATCACATTAGAATACTTCAAATAATTCTACCAATCAATTAATATCTTTAGTTGAATTTTTTCTTGGAAAAATTCCCATTAAAAATCATCATGATCCCACCCTTGGGAGTTTTTTTTTTTAATTTTTTAAAAATGCCAAAATCTGCTCTAGAAACCACAATTCTTAAAATTTCTCAATGAAAATCACATTAGAATACTTCAAATAATTCTAACAATCAATTAATATCTTTAGTTGAATTTTTTCTTGGAAAAATTCCCATTAAAAATCATCATGATCCCACCCTTGGGAGTTTTTTTTTAATTTTTTAAAAATGCCAAAATCTACTCTAGAAACCGCAATTCTTAAAATTTCTCAATGAAAATCACATTAGAATACTTCAAATAATTCTAACAATCAATTAATATCTTTAGTTGAATTTTTTCTTGGAAAAATTCCCATTAAAAATCATCATGATCCCACCCTTGGGAGTTTTTTTTTTAATTTTTTAAAAATGCCAAAATCTGCTCTAGAAACCGCAATTCTTAAAATTTCTCAATGAAAATCACATTAGAATACTTCAAATAATTCTAACAATCAATTAATATCTTTAGTTGAATTTTTTCTTGGAAAAATTCCCACCAAAAATCATTATGATCCCACCCTTGGGAGTTTTTTTTAATTTTTTAAAAATGCCAAAATCTGCTCTAGAAACCGCAATTCTTGAAATTTCTCAGTGAAAATCACATTAGAATACTTCAAATAATTCTACCAATCAATTAATATCTTTAGTTGAATTTTTTCTTGGAAAAATTCCCATTAAAAATCATCATGATCCCACCCTTGGGAGTTTTTTTTTAATTTTTAAAAAATGCCAAAATCTGCTCTATAAACCGCAATTCTTAAAATTTCTCAATGAAAATCACATTAGAATACTTCAAATAATTCTACCAATCAATTAATATCATTAGTTGAATTTTTTCTTGGAAAAATTCCCATTAAAAATCATCATGATCCCACCCTTGGGAGTTTTTTTTTTAATTTTTTAAAAATGCCAAAATCTGCTCTAGAAACCGCAATTCTTAAAATTTCTCAATGAAAATCACATTAGAATACTTCAAATAATTCTACCAATCAATTAATATCTTTAGTTGAATTTTTTCTTGGAAAAATTCCCATTAAAAATCATCATGATCCCACCCTTGGGAGTTTTTTTTTAATTTTTTAAAAATGCCAAAATCTGCTCTAGAAACCGCAATTCTTAAAATTTCTCAATGAAAATCACATTATAATACTTCAAATAATTCTAACAATCAATTAATATCTTTAGTTGAATTTTTTCTTGGAAAAATTCCCATTAAAAATCATCATGATCCCACCCTTGGGAGTTTTTTTTTAATTTTTTAAAAATGCCAAAATCTGCTCTAGAAACCGCAATTCTTAAAATTTCTCAATGAAAATCACATTAGAATACTTCAAATAATTCTACCAATCAATTAATATCTTTAGTTGAATTTTTTCTTGGAAAAATTCCCATTAAAAATCATCATGATCCCACCCTTGGGAGTTTTTTTTTTAATTTTTTAAAAATGCCAAAATCTGCTCTAGAAACCGCAATTCTTAAAATTTCTCAATGAAAATCACATTAGAATACTTCAAATAATTCTACCAATCAATCAATATCTTTAGTTGAATTTTTTCTTGGAAAAATTCCCATTAAAAATCATCATGATCCCACCCTTGGGAGTTTTTTTTTAATTTTTTAAAAATGCCAAAATCTGCTCTAGAAACCGCAATTCTTAAAATTTCTCAATGAAAATCACATTAGAATACTTCAAATAATTCTACCAATCAATTAATATCTTTAGTTGAATTTTTTCTTGGAAAAATTCCCATTAAAAATCATCATGATCCCACCCTTGGGAGTTTTTTTTTTTTAATTTTTTAAAAATGCCAAAATCTGCTCTAGAAACCGCAATTCTTAAAATTTCTCAATGAAAATCACATTAGAATACTTCAAATAATTCTAACAATCAATTAATATCTTTAGTTGAATTTTTTCTTGGAAAAATTTTCATTAAAAATCATCATGATCCCACCCTTGGGAGTTTTTTTTTAATTTTTTAAAAATGCCAAAATCTGCTCTAAAAACCGCAATTCTTAAAATTTCTCAATGAAAATCACATTAGAATACTTCAAATAATTCTAACAATCAATTAATATCTTTAGTTGAATTTTTTCTTGGAAAAATTCCCACCAAAAATCATTATGATCCCACCCTTGGGAGTTTTTTTTAATTTTTTAAAAATGCCAAAATCTGCTCTAGAAACCGCAATTCTTAAAATTTCTCAATGAAAATCACATTAGAATACTTCAAATAATTCTAACAATCAATTAATATCTTTAGTTGAATTTTTTCTTGGAAAAATTCCCACCAAAAATCATTATGATCCCACCCTTGGGAGTTTTTTTTTTTTTTAATTTTTTAAAAATACCAAAATCTGCTCTAAAAACCGCAATTCTTAAAATTTCTCAATGAAAATCACATTAGAATACTTCAAATAATTCTAACAATCAATTAATATCTTTAGTTGAATTTTTTCTTGGAAAAATTCCCATTAAAAATCATCATGATCCCACCCTTGGGAGTTTTTTTTTAATTTTTTAAAAATGCCAAAATCTGCTCTAGAAACCGCAATTCTTAAAATTTCTCAATGAAAATCACATTAGAATACTTCAAATAATTCTAACAATCAATTAATATCTTTAGTTGAATTTTTTCTTGGAAAAATTCCCATTAAAAATCATCATGATCCCACCCTAGGGAGTTTTTTTTTAATTTTTTAAAAATGCCAAAATATGCTCTATAAACCGCAATTCTTAAAATTTCTCAATGAAAATCACATTAGAATACTTCAAATAATTCTAACAATCAATTAATATCTTTAGTTGAATTTTTTCTTGGAAAAATTCCCATTAAAAATCATCATGATCCCACCCTAGGGAGTTTTTTTTAATTTTTTAAAAATGCCAAAATCTGCTCTATAAAACGCAATTCTTAAAATTTCTCAATGAAAATCACATTAGAATACTTCAAATAATTCTAACAATCAATTAATATCTTTAGTTGAATTTTTTCTTGGAAAAATTCCCATTAAAAATCATCATGATCCCACCCTTGGGAGTTTTTTTTTTTAATTTTTTAAAAATGCCAAAATCTGCTCTAGAAACCGCAATTCTTAAAATTTCTCAATGAAAATCACATTAGAATACTTCAAATAATTCTACCAATCAATTAATATCATTAGTTGAATTTTTTCTTGGACAAATTCCCATTAAAAATCATCATGATCCCACCCTTGGGAGTTTTTTTTTTTATTTTTTAAAAATGCCAAAATCTGCTCTAGAAACCGCAATTCTTAAAATTTCTCAATGAAAATCACATTAGAATACTTTAAATAATTCTAACAATCAATTAATATCTTTAGTTGAATTTTTTCTTGGAAGAATTCCCATTAAAAATCATCATGATCCCACCCTTGGGAGTTTTTTTTTAATTTTTTAAAAATGCCAAAATCTGCTCTAGAAACCGCAATTCTTAAAATTTCTCAATGAAAATCACATTAGAATACTTCAAATAATTCTAACAATCAATTAATATCTTTAGTTGAATTTTTTCTTGGAAAAATTCCCACCAAAAATCATCATGATCCCACCCTTGGGAGTTTTTTTTTAATTTTTTTTTTTAATTTTTTAAAAATGCCAAAATCTGCTCTAGAAACCGCAATTCTTAAAATTTCTCAATGAAAATCACATTAGAATACTTCAAATAATTCTACCAATCAATTAATATCTTTAGTTGAATTTTTTCTTGGAAAAATTCCCATTAAAAATCATCATGATCCCACCCTTGGGAAAAATTCCCATTAAAAAAATTCTTGGGAGTTTTTTTTTAATTTTTTAAAAATGCCATTAGAAACCGCAATTCTTAAAATCAATGAAAATCACAGATCCTTTAGTTGAATTTTTTCACCCTCCCACCCTTTTTTTTTAATTTTTTAAAAATGCCAAAATCTGCTCTATAAACCGCAATTCTTAAAATTTCTCAATGAAAAAATATGCTCTATAAACCGCAATTCTTAAAATTTCTCAATGAAAATCACATTAGAATACTTCAAATAATTCTAACCAATCAATTAATATCTTTAGTTGAATTTTTTCTTGGAAAAATTCCCATTAAAAATCATCATGATCCCACCCTTGGGAGTTTTTTTTTAATTTTTTAAAAATGCCAAAATCTGCTCTAGAAACCGCAATTCTTAAAATTTCTCAATGAAAATCACATTAGAATACTTCAAATAATTCTAACAATCAATTAATATCTTTAGTTGAATTTTTTCTTGGAAAAATTCCCATTAAAAATCATCATGATCCCACCCTTGGGAGTTTTTTTTAATTTTTTAAAAATGCCAAAATCTGCTCTAGAAATCGCAATTCTTAAAATTTCTCAATGAAAATCACATTAGAATACTTCAAATAATTCTACCAATCAATTAATATCTTTAGTTGAATTTTTTCTTGGAAAAATTCCCATTAAAAATCATCATGATCCCACCCTTGGGAGTTTTTTTTTAATTTTTTAAAAATGCCAAAATCTGCTCTAGAAACCGCAATTCTTAAAATTTCTCAATGAAAATCACATTAGAATACTTCAAATAATTCTAACAATCAATTAATATCTTTAGTTGAATTTTTTCTTGGAAAAATTCCCATTAAAAATCATCATGATCCCACCCTAGGGAGTTTTTTTTTAATTTTTTAAAAATGCCAAAATATGCTCTATAAACCGCAATTCTTAAAATTTCTCAATGAAAATCACATTAGAATACTTCAAATAATTCTAACAATCAATTAATATCTTTAGTTGAATTTTTTCTTGGAAAAATTCCCATTAAAAATCATCATGATCCCACCCTTGGGAGTTTTTTTTTAATTTTTTAAAAATGCCAAAATCTGCTCTAGAAACCGCAATTCTTAAAATTTCTCAATGAAAATCACATTAGAATACTTCAAATAATTCTAACAATCAATTAATATCTTTAGTTGAATTTTTTCTTGGAAAAATTCCCATTAAAAATCATCATGATCCCACCCTTGGGAGTTTTTTTTTAATTTTTTAAAAATGCCAAAATCTGCTCTAGAAACCGCAATTCTTAAAATTTCTCAATGAAAATCACATTAGAATACTTCAAATAATTCTAACAATCAATTAATATCTTTAGTTGAATTTTTTCTTGGAAAAATTCCCATTAAAAATCATCATGATCCCACCCTTGGGAGTTTTTTTTTAATTTTTTAAAAATGCCAAAATCTGCTCTAGAAACCGCAATTCTTAAAATTTCTCAATGAAAATCACATTAGAATACTTCAAATAATTCTAACAATCAATTAATATCTTTAGTTGAATTTTTTCTTGGAAAAATTCCCATTAAAAATCATCATGATCCCACCCTTGGGAGTTTTTTTTTCGCAATTTTTTAAAAATGCCAAAATCTGCTCTATAAAACGCAATTCTTAAAATTTCTCAATGAAAATCACATTAGAATACTTCAAATAATTCTAACAATCAATTAATATCTTTAGTTGAATTTTTTCTTGGAAAAATTCCCATTAAAAATCATCATGATCCCACCCTTGGGAGTTTTTTTTTAATTTTTTAAAAATGCCAAAATCTGCTCTAGAAACCGCAATTCTTAAAATTTCTCAATGAAAATCACATTAGAATACTTCAAATAATTCTACCAATCAATTAATATCATTAGTTGAATTTTTTCTTGGAAAAATTCCCATTAAAAATCATCATGATCCCACCCTTGGGAGTTTTTTTTTTTATTTTTTAAAAATGCCAAAATCTGCTCTAGAAACCGCAATTCTTAAAATTTCTCAATGAAAATCACATTAGAATACTTCAAATAATTCTAACAATCAATTAATATCTTTAGTTGAATTTTTTCTTGGAAGAATTCCCACCAAAAATCATCATGATCCCACCCTTGGGAGTTTTTTTTAATTTTTTAAAAATGCCAAAATCTGCTCTAGAAACCGCAATTCTTAAAATTTCTCAATGAAAATCACATTAGAATACTTCAAATAATTCTACCAATCAATTAATATCTTTAGTTGAATTTTTTCTTGGAAAAATTCCCATTAAAAATCATCATGATCCCACCCTTGGGAGTTTTTTTTTTTAATTTTTTAAAAATGCCAAAATCTGCTCTATAAACCGCAATTCTTAAAATTTCTCAATGAAAATCACATTAGAATACTTCAAATAATTCTACCAATCAATTAATATCTTTAGTTGAATTTTTTCTTGGAAAAATTCCCATTAAAAATCATCATGATCCCACCCTTGGGAGTTTTTTTTTAATTTTTTAAAAATGCCAAAATCTGCTCTAGAAACCGCAATTCTTAAAATTTCTCAATGAAAATCACATTAGAATACTTCAAATAATTCTAACAATCAATTAATATCTTTAGTTGAATTTTTTCTTGGAAAAATTCCCATTAAAAATCATCATGATCCCACCCTTGGGAGTTTTTTTTTAATTTTTTAAAAATGCCAAAATCTGCTCTAGAAACCGCAATTCTTAAAATTTCTCAATGAAAATCACATTAGAATACTTCAAATAATTCTAACAATCAATTAATATCTTTAGTTGAATTTTTTCTTGGAAAAATTCCCATTAAAAATCATCATGATCCCACCCTTGGGAGTTTTTTTTTAATTTTTTAAAAATGCCAAAATCTGCTCTAGAAACCGCAATTCTTAAAATTTCTCAATGAAAATCACATTAGAATACTTCAAATAATTCTAACAATCAATTAATATCTTTAGTTGAATTTTTTCTTGGAAAAATTCCCATTAAAAATCATCATGATCCCACCCTTGGGAGTTTTTTTTTAATTTTTTAAAAATGCCAAAATCTGCTCTAGAAACCGCAATTCTTAAAATTTCTCAATGAAAATCACATTAGAATACTTCAAATAATTCTAACAATCAATTAATATCTTTAGTTGAATTTTTTCTTGGAAAAATTCCCATTAAAAATCATCATGATCCCACCCTTGGGAGTTTTTTTTTAATTTTTTAAAAATGCCAAAATCTGCTCTAGAAACCGCAATTCTTAAAATTTCTCAATGAAAATCACATTAGAATACTTCAAATAATTCTAACAATCAATTAATATCTTTAGTTGAATTTTTTCTTGGAAAAATTCCCATTAAAAATCATCATGATCCCACCCTTGGGAGTTTTTTTTTAATTTTTTAAAAATGCCAAAATCTGCTCTAGAAACCGCAATTCTTAAAATTTCTCAATGAAAATCACATTAGAATACTTCAAATAATTCTAACAATCAATTAATATCTTTAGTTGAATTTTTTCTTGGAAAAATTCCCATTAAAAATCATCATGATCCCACCCTTGGGAGTTTTTTTTTAATTTTTTAAAAATGCCAAAATCTGCTCTAGAAACCGCAATTCTTAAAATTTCTCAATGAAAATCACATTAGAATACTTCAAATAATTCTAACAATCAATTAATATCTTTAGTTGAATTTTTTCTTGGAAAAATTCCCATTAAAAATCATCATGATCCCACCCTTGGGAGTTTTTTTTTAATTTTTTAAAAATGCCAAAATCTGCTCTAGAAACCGCAATTCTTAAAATTTCTCAATGAAAATCACATTAGAATACTTCAAATAATTCTACCAATCAATTAATATCTTTAGTTGAATTTTTTCTTGGAAAAATTCCCATTAAAAATCATCATGATCCCACCCTTGGGAGTTTTTTTTTTTAATTTTTTAAAAATGCCAAAATCTGCTCTAGAAACCGCAATTCTTAAAATTTCTCAATGAAAATCACATTAGAATACTTCAAATAATTCTAACAATCAATTAATATCTTTAGTTGAATTTTTTCTTGGAAAAATTCCCATTAAAAATCATCATGATCCCACCCTTGGGAGTTTTTTTTTAATTTTTTAAAAATGCCAAAATCTGCTCTAGAAACCGCAATTCTTAAAATTTCTCAATGAAAATCACATTAGAATACTTCAAATAATTCTAACAATCAATTAATATCTTTAGTTGAATTTTTTCTTGGAAAAATTCCCATTAAAAATCATCATGATCCCACCCTTGGGAGTTTTTTTTTAATTTTTTAAAAATGCCAAAATCTGCTCTAGAAACCGCAATTCTTAAAATTTCTCAATGAAAATCACATTAGAATACTTCAAATAATTCTAACAATCAATTAATATCTTTAGTTGAATTTTTTCTTGGAAAAATTCCCATTAAAAATCATCATGATCCCATCCTTGGGAGTTTTTTTTAATTTTTTAAAAATGCCAAAATCTGCTCTAGAAATCGCAATTCTTAAAATTTCTCAATGAAAATCACATTAGAATACTTCAAATAATTCTACCAATCAATTAATATCTTTAGTTGAATTTTTTCTTGGAAAAATTCCCATTAAAAATCATCATGATCCCACCCTTGGGAGTTTTTTTTTTTAATTTTTTAAAAATGCCAAAATCTGCTCTAGAAACCGCAATTCTTAAAATTTCTCAATGAAAATCACATTAGAATACTTCAAATAATTCTAACAATCAATTAATATCTTTAGTTGAATTTTTTCTTGGAAAAATTCCCATTAAAAATCATCATGATCCCACCCTTGGGAGTTTTTTTTTAATTTTTTAAAAATGCCAAAATCTGCTCTAGAAACCGCAATTCTTAAAATTTCTCAATGAAAATCACATTAGAATACTTCAAATAATTCTAACCAATCAATTAATATCTTTAGTTGAATTTTTTCTTGGAAAAATTCCCATTAAAAATCATCATGATCCCACCCTTGGGAGTTTTTTTTTAATTTTTAAAAAATGCCAAAATCTGCTCTATAAACCGCAATTCTTAAAATTTCTCAATGAAAATCACATTAGAATACTTCAAATAATTCTACCAATCAATTAATATCATTAGTTGAATTTTTTCTTGGAAAAATTCCCATTAAAAATCATCATGATCCCACCCTTGGGAGTTTTTTTTTTTTTTTAAAAATGCCAAAATCTGCTCTAGAAACCGCAATTCTTAAAATTTCTCAATGAAAATCACATTAGAATACTTCAAATAATTCTACCAATCAATTAATATCTTTAGTTGAATTTTTTCTTGGAAAAATTCCCATTAAAAATCATCATGATCCCACCCTTGGGAGTTTTTTTTTAATTTTTTAAAAATGCCAAAATCTGCTCTAGAAACCGCAATTCTTAAAATTTCTCAATGAAAATCACATTATAATACTTCAAATAATTCTAACAATCAATTAATATCTTTAGTTGAATTTTTTCTTGGAAAAATTCCCATTAAAAATCATCATGATCCCACCCTTGGGAGTTTTTTTTTAATTTTTTAAAAATGCCAAAATCTGCTCTAGAAACCGCAATTCTTAAAATTTCTCAATGAAAATCACATTAGAATACTTCAAATAATTCTACCAATCAATTAATATCTTTAGTTGAATTTTTTCTTGGAAAAATTCCCATTAAAAATCATCATGATCCCACCCTTGGGAGATCCCACCCTTTTTTTTTTTAATTTTTTAAAAATGCCAAAATCTGCTCTAGAAACCGCAATTCTTAAAATTTCTCAATGAAAATCACATTAGAATACTTCAAATAATTCTACCAATCAATTAATATCTTTAGTTGAATTTTTTCTTGGAAAAATTCCCATTAAAAATCATCATGATCCCACCCTTGGGAGTTTTTTTTTAATTTTTTAAAAATGCCAAAATCTGCTCTAGAAACCGCAATTCTTAAAATTTCTCAATGAAAATCACATTAGAATACTTCAAATAATTCTACCAATCAATTAATATCTTTAGTTGAATTTTTTCTTGGAAAAATTCCCATTAAAAATCATCATGATCCCACCCTTGGGAGTTTTTTTTTTTAATTTTTTAAAAATGCCAAAATCTGCTCTAGAAACCGCAATTCTTAAAATTTCTCAATGAAAATCACATTAGAATACTTCAAATAATTCTAACAATCAATTAATATCTTTAGTTGAATTTTTTCTTGGAAAAATTCCCATTAAAAATCATCATGATCCCACCCTTGGGAGTTTTTTTTTAATTTTTTAAAAATGCCAAAATCTGCTCTAAAAACCGCAATTCTTAAAATTTCTCAATGAAAATCACATTAGAATACTTCAAATAATTCTAACAATCAATTAATATCTTTAGTTGAATTTTTTCTTGGAAAAATTCCCACCAAAAATCATTATGATCCCACCCTTGGGAGTTTTTTTTAATTTTTTAAAAATGCCAAAATCTGCTCTAGAAACCGCAATTCTTAAAATTTCTCAATGAAAATCACATTAGAATACTTCAAATAATTCTAACAATCAATTAATATCTTTAGTTGAATTTTTTCTTGGAAAAATTCCCACCAAAAATCATCATGATCCCACCCTTGGGAGTTTTTTTTTTTTTAATTTTTTAAAAATGCCAAAATCTGCTCTAAAAACCGCAATTCTTAAAATTTCTCAATGAAAATCACATTAGAATACTTCAAATAATTCTAACAATCAATTAATATCTTTAGTTGAATTTTTTCTTGGAAAAATTCCCATTAAAAATCATCATGATCCCACCCTTGGGAGTTTTTTTTTAATTTTTTAAAAATGCCAAAATCTGCTCTAGAAACCGCAATTCTTAAAATTTCTCAATGAAAATCACATTAGAATACTTCAAATAATTCTAACAATCAATTAATATCTTTAGTTGAATTTTTTCTTGGAAAAATTCCCATTAAAAATCATCATGATCCCACCCTAGGGAGTTTTTTTTTAATTTTTTAAAAATGCCAAAATATGCTCTATAAACCGCAATTCTTAAAATTTCTCAATGAAAATCACATTAGAATACTTCAAATAATTCTAACAATCAATTAATATCTTTAGTTGAATTTTTTCTTGGAAAAATTCCCATTAAAAATCATCATGATCCCACCCTAGGGAGTTTTTTTTTAATTTTTTAAAAATGCCAAAATCTGCTCTAGAAAACGCAATTCTTAAAATTTCTCAATGAAAATCACATTAGAATACTTCAAATAATTCTAACAATCAATTAATATCTTTAGTTGAATTTTTTCTTGGAAAAATTCCCATTAAAAATCATCATGATCCCACCCTTGGGAGTTTTTTTTTAATTTTTTAAAAATGCCAAAATCTGCTCTAGAAACCGCAATTCTTAAAATTTCTCAATGAAAATCACATTAGAATACTTCAAATAATTCTACCAATCAATTAATATCATTAGTTGAATTTTTTCTTGGACAAATTCCCATTAAAAATCATCATGATCCCACCCTTGGGAGTTTTTTTTTTTATTTTTTAAAAATGCCAAAATCTGCTCTAGAAACCGCAATTCTTAAAATTTCTCAATGAAAATCACATTAGAATACTTTAAATAATTCTAACAATCAATTAATATCTTTAGTTGAATTTTTTCTTGGAAGAATTCCCATTAAAAATCATCATGATCCCACCCTTGGGAGTTTTTTTTAATTTTTTAAAAATGCCAAAATCTGCTCTAGAAACCGCAATTCTTAAAATTTCTCAATGAAAATCACATTAGAATACTTCAAATAATTCTAACAATCAATTAATATCTTTAGTTGAATTTTTTCTTGGAAGAATTCCCACCAAAAATCATCATGATCCCACCCTTGGGAGTTTTTTTTAATTTTTTAAAAATGCCAAAATCTGCTCTAGAAACCGCAATTCTTAAAATTTCTCAATGAAAATCACATTAGAATACTTCAAATAATTCTACCAATCAATTAATATCTTTAGTTGAATTTTTTCTTGGAAAAATTCCCATTAAAAATCATCATGATCCCACCCTTGGGAGTTTTTTTTTAATTTTTTAAAAATGCCAAAATCTGCTCTATAAACCGCAATTCTTAAAATTTCTCAATGAAAATCACATTAGAATACTTCAAATAATTCTACCAATCAATTAATATCTTTAGTTGAATTTTTTCTTGG
Source organism: Phlebotomus papatasi (assembly GCF_024763615.1). Classification (NCBI taxonomy): domain Eukaryota; kingdom Metazoa; phylum Arthropoda; class Insecta; order Diptera; family Psychodidae; genus Phlebotomus; species Phlebotomus papatasi. The sequence goes on from NW_026604564.1 coordinate 16,584, forward strand.
AAAAATTCCCACAAAAATCATCATGATCCCACCCTTGGGAGTTTTTTTTTTTAATTTTTTAATAATGCCAAAATCTGCTCTAGAAACCGCAATTCTTAAAATTTCTCAATGAAAATCACATTAGAATACTTCAAATAATTCTACCAATCAATTAATATCTTTAGTTGAATTTTTTCTTGGAAAAATTCCCATTAAAAATCATCATGATCCCACCCTTGGGAGTTTTTTTTAATTTTTTAAAAATGCCAAAATCTGCTCTATAAACCGCAATTCTTAAAATTTCTCAATGAAAATCACATTAGAATACTTCAAATAATTCTACCAATCAATTAATATCTTTAGTTGAATTTTTTCTTGGAAAAATTCCCACAAAAATCATCATGATCCCACCCTTGGGAGTTTTTTTTTTTAATTTTTTAATAATGCCAAAATCTGCTCTAGAAACCGCAATTCTTAAAATTTCTCAATGAAAATCACATTAGAATACTTCAAATAATTCTACCAATCAATTAATATCTTTAGTTGAATTTTTTCTTGGAAAAATTCCCATTAAAAATCATCATGATCCCACCCTTGGGAGTTTTTTTTTAATTTTTTAAAAATGCCAAAATCTGCTCTAGAAACCGCAATTCTTAAAATTTCTCAATGAAAATCACATTAGAATACTTCAAATAATTCTAACAATCAATTAATATCTTTAGTTGAATTTTTTCTTGGAAAAATTCCCATTAAAAATCATCATGATCCCACCCTTGGGAGTTCTTTTTTAATTTTTTAAAAATGCCAAAATCTGCTCTATAAACCGCAATTCTTAAAATTTCTCAATGAAAATCACATTAGAATACTTCAAATAATTCTACCAATCAATTAATATCATTAGTTGAATTTTTTCTTGGAAAAATTCCCATTAAAAATCATCATGATCCCACCCTTGGGAGTTTTTTTTTAATTTTTTAAAAATGCCAAAATCTGCTCTAGAAACCGCAATTCTTAAAATTTCTCAATGAAAATCACATTAGAATACTTCAAATAATTCTAACAATCAATTAATATCTTTAGTTGAATTTTTTCTTGGAAAAATTCCCATTAAAAATCATCATGATCCCACCCTTGGGAGTTTTTTTTTAATTTTTTAAAAATGCCAAAATCTGCTCTAGAAACCGCAATTCTTAAAATTTCTCAATGAAAATCACATTAGAATACTTCAAATAATTCTAACAATCAATTAATATCTTTAGTTGAATTTTTTCTTGGAAAAATTCCCATTAAAAATCATCATGATCCCACCCTTGGGAGTTTTTTTTTAATTTTTTAAAAATGCCAAAATCTGCTCTAGAAACCGCAATTCTTAAAATTCCTCAATGAAAATCACATTAGAATACTTCAAATAATTCTAACAATCAATTAATATCATTAGTTGAATTTTTTCTTGGAAAAATTCCCATTAAAAATCATCATGATCCCACCCTTGGGAGTTTTTTTTTAATTTTTTAAAAATGCCAAAATCTGCTCTAGAAACCGCAATTCTTAAAATTTCTCAATGAAAATCACATTAGAATACTTCAAATAATTCTAACAATCAATTAATATCTTTAGTTGAATTTTTTCTTGGAAAAATTCCCATTAAAAATCATCATGATCCCACCCTTGGGAGTTTTTTTTTAATTTTTTAAAAATGCCAAAATCTGCTCTAGAAACCGCAATTCTTAAAATTTCTCAATGAAAATCACATTAGAATACTTCAAATAATTCTAACAATCAATTAATATCTTTAGTTGAATTTTTTCTTGGAAAAATTCCCATTAAAAATCATCATGATCCCATCCTTGGGAGTTTTTTTTAATTTTTTAAAAATGCCAAAATCTGCTCTAGAAATCGCAATTCTTAAAATTTCTCAATGAAAATCACATTAGAATACTTCAAATAATTCTACCAATCAATTAATATCTTTAGTTGAATTTTTTCTTGGAAAAATTCCCATTAAAAATCATCATGATCCCACCCTTGGGAGTTTTTTTTTTAATTTTTTAAAAATGCCAAAATCTGCTCTAGAAACCACAATTCTTAAAATTTCTCAATGAAAATCACATTAGAATACTTCAAATAATTCTAACAATCAATTAATATCTTTAGTTGAATTTTTTCTTGGAAAAATTCCCATTAAAAATCATCATGATCCCACCCTTGGGAGTTTTTTTTTAATTTTTTAAAAATGCCAAAATCTACTCTAGAAACCGCAATTCTTAAAATTTCTCAATGAAAATCACATTAGAATACTTCAAATAATTCTAACAATCAATTAATATCTTTAGTTGAATTTTTTCTTGGAAAAATTCCCATTAAAAATCATCATGATCCCACCCTTGGGAGTTTTTTTTTTAATTTTTTAAAAATGCCAAAATCTGCTCTAGAAACCGCAATTCTTAAAATTTCTCAATGAAAATCACATTAGAATACTTCAAATAATTCTAACAATCAATTAATATCTTTAGTTGAATTTTTTCTTGGAAAAATTCCCACCAAAAATCATTATGATCCCACCCTTGGGAGTTTTTTTTAATTTTTTAAAAATGCCAAAATCTGCTCTAGAAACCGCAATTCTTGAAATTTCTCAATGAAAATCACATTAGAATACTTCAAATAATTCTACCAATCAATTAATATCTTTAGTTGAATTTTTTCTTGGAAAAATTCCCATTAAAAATCATCATGATCCCACCCTTGGGAGTTTTTTTTTAATTTTTAAAAAATGCCAAAATCTGCTCTATAAACCGCAATTCTTAAAATTTCTCAATGAAAATCACATTAGAATACTTCAAATAATTCTACCAATCAATTAATATCATTAGTTGAATTTTTTCTTGGAAAAATTCCCATTAAAAATCATCATGATCCCACCCTTGGGAGTTTTTTTTTTAATTTTTTAAAAATGCCAAAATCTGCTCTAGAAACCGCAATTCTTAAAATTTCTCAATGAAAATCACATTAGAATACTTCAAATAATTCTACCAATCAATTAATATCTTTAGTTGAATTTTTTCTTGGAAAAATTCCCATTAAAAATCATCATGATCCCACCCTTGGGAGTTTTTTTTTAATTTTTTAAAAATGCCAAAATCTGCTCTAGAAACCGCAATTCTTAAAATTTCTCAATGAAAATCACATTATAATACTTCAAATAATTCTAACAATCAATTAATATCTTTAGTTGAATTTTTTCTTGGAAAAATTCCCATTAAAAATCATCATGATCCCACCCTTGGGAGTTTTTTTTTAATTTTTTAAAAATGCCAAAATCTGCTCTAGAAACCGCAATTCTTAAAATTTCTCAATGAAAATCACATTAGAATACTTCAAATAATTCTACCAATCAATTAATATCTTTAGTTGAATTTTTTCTTGGAAAAATTCCCATTAAAAATCATCATGATCCCACCCTTGGGAGATCCCACCTTTTTTTTTTTAATTTTTTAAAAATGCCAAAATCTGCTCTAGAAACCGCAATTCTTAAAATTTCTCAATGAAAATCACATTAGAATACTTCAAATAATTCTACCAATCAATTAATATCTTTAGTTGAATTTTTTCTTGGAAAAATTCCCATTAAAAATCATCATGATCCCACCCTTGGGAGTTTTTTTTTAATTTTTTAAAAATGCCAAAATCTGCTCTAGAAACCGCAATTCTTAAAATTTCTCAATGAAAATCACATTAGAATACTTCAAATAATTCTAACAATCAATTAATATCTTTAGTTGAATTTTTTCTTGGAAAAATTCCCATTAAAAATCATCATGATCCCACCCTTGGGAGTTTTTTTTTTTAATTTTTTAAAAATGCCAAAATCTGCTCTAGAAACCGCAATTCTTAAAATTTCTCAATGAAAATCACATTAGAATACTTCAAATAATTCTAACAATCAATTAATATCTTTAGTTGAATTTTTTCTTGGAAAAATTCCCATTAAAAATCATCATGATCCCACCCTTGGGAGTTTTTTTTTAATTTTTTAAAAATGCCAAAATCTGCTCTAGAAACCGCAATTCTTAAAATTTCTCAATGAAAATCACATTAGAATACTTCAAATAATTCTAACAATCAATTAATATCTTTAGTTGAATTTTTTCTTGGAAAAATTCCCATTAAAAATCATCATGATCCCACCCTTGGGAGTTTTTTTTTAATTTTTTAAAAATGCCAAAATCTGCTCTAGAAACCGCAATTCTTAAAATTTCTCAATGAAAATCACATTAGAATACTTCAAATAATTCTAACAATCAATTAATATCTTTAGTTGAATTTTTTCTTGGAAAAATTCCCATTAAAAATCATCATGATCCCACCCTTGGGAAAAATTCCCATTAAAAATCATTATGATCCCACCCTTGGGAGTTTTTTTTTTTAATTTTTTAAAAATACCAAAATCTGCTCTAGAAACCGCAATTCTTAAAATTTCTCAATGAAAATCACAGAATACTTCAAATAATTCTACCAATCAATTAATATCTTTAGTTGAATTTTTTCTTGGAAAAATTTTCATTAAAAATCATCATGATCCCACCCTTTTTTTTTTAATTTTTTAAAAATGCCAAAATCTGCTCTAGAAACCGCAATTCTTAAAATTTCTCAATGAAAATCACATTAGAATACTTCAAATAATTCTACCAATCAATTAATATCTTTAGTTGAATTTTTTCTTGGAAAAATTCCCATTAAAAATCATCATGATCCCACCCTTGGGAGTTTTTTTTTAATTTTTTAAAAATGCCAAAATCTGCTCTAGAAACCGCAATTCTTAAAATTTCTCAATGAAAATCACATTAGAATACTTCAAATAATTCTAACAATCAATTAATATCTTTAGTTGAATTTTTTCTTGGAAAAATTCCCATTAAAAATCATCATGATCCCACCCTTGGGAGTTTTTTTTTAATTTTTTAAAAATGCCAAAATCTGCTCTAGAAACCGCAATTCTTAAAATTTCTCAATGAAAATCACATTAGAATACTTCAAATAATTCTACCAATCAATTAATATCTTTAGTTGAATTTTTTCTTGGAAAAATTCCCATTAAAAATCATCATGATCCCACCCTTGGGAGTTTTTTTTTTAATTTTTTAAAAATGCCAAAATCTGCTCTAGAAACCGCAATTCTTAAAATTTCTCAATGAAAATCACATTAGAATACTTCAAATAATTCTAACAATCAATTAATATCTTTAGTTGAATTTTTTCTTGGAAAAATTCCCATCTTTAGTTGAATTTTTTCAAAAATCATCATGATCCCACCCTTGGGAGTTTTTTTTTTTAATTTTTTAAAAATGCCAAAATCTGCTCTAGAAACCGCAATTCTTAAAATTTCTCAATGAAAATCACATTAGAATACTTCAAATAATTCTACCAATCAATTAATATCTTTAGTTGAATTTTTTCTTGGAAAAATTCCCATTAAAAATCATCATGATCCCACCCTTGGGAGATTTTTTTTTTTTTAATTTTTTAAAAATGCCAAAATCTGCTCTAGAAACCGCAATTCTTAAAATTTCTCAATGAAAATCACATTAGAATACTTCAAATAATTCTACCAATCAATTAATATCTTTAGTTGAATTTTTTCTTGGAAAAATTCCCATTAAAAATCATCATGATCCCACCCTTGGGAGTTTTTTTTTAATTTTTTAAAAATGCCAAAATCTGCTCTAGAAACCGCAATTCTTAAAATTTCTCAATGAAAATCACATTAGAATACTTCAAATAATTCTAACAATCAATTAATATCTTTAGTTGAATTTTTTCTTGGAAAAATTCCCATTAAAAATCATCATGATCCCACCCTTGGGAGTTTTTTTTAATTTTTTAAAAATGCCAAAATCTGCTCTATAAACCGCAATTCTTAAAATTTCTCAATGAAAATCACATTAGAATACTTCAAATAATTCTACCAATCAATTAATATCTTTAGTTGAATTTTTTCTTGGAAAAATTCCCATTAAAAATCATCATGATCCCACCCTTGGGAGTTTTTTTTTAATTTTTTAAAAATGCCAAAATCTGCTCTAGAAACCGCAATTCTTAAAATTTCTCAATGAAAATCACATTAGAATACTTCAAATAATTCTAACAATCAATTAATATCTTTAGTTGAATTTTTTCTTGGAAAAATTCCCATTAAAAATCATCATGATCCCACCCTTGGGAGTTTTTTTTTAATTTTTTAAAAATGCCAAAATCTGCTCTAGAAACCGCAATTCTTAAAATTTCTCAATGAAAATCAC
>NW_026604565.1:0-22568 GCF_024763615.1 Phlebotomus papatasi
ATCGAAAATCGGCCCTAAAAACCGTAATTCTCAATATTTCTGGATGAAATTCACAAGAATACTTGAAATGGTTCTACCAATTGATTTCCATTGCGGAATTTGCAAAATCTCGACAAAAAATTTTTTGACCAAAAAAATCGATATGCTAACCCCTTACAGTTTTTTCAAAAAATCGAAAATCGGCCCTAAAAACCGTAATTCTCAATATTTCTGGATGAAATTCACAAAGAATACTTGAAATGGTTCTACCAATTGATTTCCATTGCGGAATTTGCAAAATCTCGACAAAAAATTTTTTGACCAAAAAAATCGATAGGCTAAACCCTTACAGTTTTTTCAAAAAATCGAAAATCGGCCCTGAAAACCGTAATTCTCAATATTTCTGGATGAAATTCACAAAGAATACTTGAAATGGTCCTACCAATTGATTTCCATTGCGGAATTTGCAAAATCTCGACAAAAAATTTTTTGACCAAAAAAATCGATAGGCTAACCCCTTACAGTTTTTTCAAAAAATCGAAAATCGGCCCTAAAAACCGTAATTCTCAATATTTCTGGATGAAATTCACAAAGAATACTTGAAATGGTTCTACCAATTGATTTCCATTGCGGAATTTGCAAAATCTCGACAAAAAATTTTTTGACCAAAAAAATCGATAGGCTAACCCCTTACAGTTTTTTCAAAAAATCGAAAATCGGCCCTAAAAACCGTAATTCTCAATATTTCTGGATGAAATTCACAAATAATACTTGAAATGGTTTTACCAATTGATTTCCATTGCGGAATTTGCAAAATCTCGACAAAAAATTTTTTGACCAAAAAAATCGATAGGCTAACCCCTTACAGTTTTTTCAAAAAATCGAAAATCGGCCCTAAAAACCGTAATTCTCAATATTTCTGGATGAAATTCACAAAGAATACTTGAAATGGTTCTACCAATTGATTTCCATTGCGGAATTTGCAAAATCTCGACAAAAAATTTTTTGACCAAAAAAATCGATAGGCTAACCCCTTACAGTTTTTTCAAAAAATCGAAAATCGGCCCTAAAAACCGTAATTCTCAATATTTCTGGATGAAATTCACAAAGAATACTTGAAATGGTGAAATAGACCTACCAATTGATTTCCATTGCGGAATTTGCAAAATCTCGACAAAAAATTTTTTGACCAAAAAAATCGATAGGCTAACCCCTTACAGTTTTTTCAAAAAATCGAAAATCGGCCCTAAAAACCGTAATTCTCAATATTTCTGGATGAAATTCACAAAGAATACTTGAAATGGTCCTACCAATTGATTTCCATTGCGGAATTTGCAAAATCTCAACAAAAAATTTTTTGACCAAAAAAATCGATAGGCTAACCCCTTACAGTTTTTTCAAAAAATCGAAAATCGGCCCTAAAAACCGTAATTCTCAATATTTCTGGATGAAATTCACAAAGAATACTTGAAATGGTCCTACCAATTGATTTCCATTGCGGAATTTGCAAAATCTCAACAAAAAATCGACAAAAAAATTTTTGACCAAAAAAATCGATAGGCTAACCCCTTACAGTTTTTTCAAAAAATCGAAAATCGGCCCTAAAAACCGTAATTCTCAATATTTCTGGATGAAATTCACAAAGAATACTTGAAATGGTCCTACCAATTGATTTCCATTGCGGAATTTGCAAAATCTCGACAAAAAATTTTTTGACCAAAAAAATCGATAGGCTAACCCCTTACAGTTTTTTCAAAAAATCGAAAATCGGCCCTAAAAACCGTAATTCTCAATATTTCTGGATGAAATTCACAAAGAATACTTGAAATGGTCCTACCAATTGATTTCCATTGCGGAATTTGCAAAATCTCAACAAAAAATTTTTTGACCAAAAAAATCGATAGGCTAACCCCTTACAGTTTTTTCAAAAAATCGAAAATCGGCCCTAAAAACCGTAATTCTCAATATTTCTGGATGAAATTCACAAAGAATACTTGAAATGGTCCTACCAATAGATTTCCATTGCGGAATTTGCAAAATCTCGACAAAAAATTTTTTGACCAAAAAAATCGATAGGCTAACCCCTTACAGTTTTTTCAAAAAATCGAAAATCGGCCCTAAAAACCGTAATTCTCAATATTTCTGGATGAAATTCACAAAGAATACTTGAAATGGTCCTACCAATTGATTTCCATTGCGGAATTTGCAAAATCTCGACAAAAAATTTTTTGACCAAAAAAATCGATAGGCTAACCCCTTACAGTTTTTTCAAAAAATCGAAAATCGGCCCTAAAAACCGTAATTCTCAATATTTCTGGATGAAATTCACAAAGAATACTTGAAATGGTCCTACCAATTGATTTCCATTGCGGAATTTGCAAAATCTCGACAAAAAATTTTTTGACCAAAAAAATCGATAGGCTAACCCCTTACAGTTTTTTCAAAAAATCGAAAATCGGCCCTAAAAACCGTAATTCTCAATATTTCTGGATGAAATTCACAAAGAATACTTGAAATGGTCCTACCAATTGATTTCCATTGCGGAATTTGCAAAATCTCGACAAAAAATTTTTTGACCAAAAAAATCGATAGGCTAACCCCTTACAGTTTTTTCAAAAAATCGAAAATCGGCCCTAAAAACCGTAATTCTCAATATTTCTGGATGAAATTCACAAAGAATACTTGAAATGGTCCTACCAATTGATTTCCATTGCGGAATTTGCAAAATCTCGACAAAAAATTTTTTGACCAAAAAAATCGATAGGCTAACCCCTTACAGTTTTTTCAAAAAATCGAAAATCGGCCCTAAAAACCGTAATTCTCAATATTTCTGGATGAAATTCACAAAGAATACTTGAAATGGTCCTACCAATTGATTTCCATTGCGGAATTTGCAAAATCTCGACAAAAAATTTTTTGACCAAAAAAATCGATAGGCTAACCCCTTACAGTTTTTTCAAAAAATCGAAAATCGGCCCTAAAAACCGTAATTCTCAATATTTCTGGATGAAATTCACAAAGAATACTTGAAATGGTCCTACCAATTGATTTCCATTGCGGAATTTGCAAAATCTCAACAAAAAATTTTTTGACCAAAAAAATCGATAGGCTAACCCCTTACAGTTTTTTCAAAAAATCGAAAATCGGCCCTAAAAACCGTAATTCTCAATATTTCTGGATGAAATTCACAAAGAATACTTGAAATGGTCCTACCAATTGATTTCCATTGCGGAATTTGCAAAATCTCGACAAAAAATTTTTTGACCAAAAAAATCGATAGGCTAACCCCTTACAGTTTTTTCAAAAAATCGAAAATCGGCCCTAAAAACCGTAATTCTCAATATTTCTGGATGAAATTCACAAAGAATACTTGAAATGGTCCTACCAATTGATTTCCATTGCGGAATTTGCAAAATCTCGACAAAAAATTTTTTGACCAAAAAAATCGATAGGCTAACCCCTTACAGTTTTTTCAAAAAATCGAAAATCGGCCCTAAAAACCGTAATTCTCAATATTTCTGGATGAAATTCACAAAGAATACTTGAAATGGTCCTACCAATTGATTTCCATTGCGGAATTTGCAAAATCTCGAACAAAAAATTTTTTGACCAAAAAAATCGATAGGCTAACCCCTTACAGTTTTTTCAAAAAATCGAAAATCGGCCCTAAAAACCGTAATTCTCAATATTTCTGGATGAAATTCACAAAGAATACTTGAAATGGTCCTACCAATTGATTTCCATTGCGGAATTTGCAAAATCTCGACAAAAAATTTTTTGACCAAAAAAATCGATAGGCTAACCCCTTACAGTTTTTTCAAAAAATCGAAAATCGGCCCTAAAAACCGTAATTCTCAATATTTCTGGATGAAATTCACAAAGAATACTTGAAATGGTCCTACCAATTGATTTCCATTGCGGAATTTGCAAAATCTCAACAAAAAATTTTTTGACCAAAAAAATCGATAGGCTAACCCCTTACAGTTTTTTCAAAAAATCGAAAATCGGCCCTAAAAACCGTAATTCTCAATATTTCTGGATGAAATTCACAAAGAATACTTGAAATGGTCCTACCAATTGATTTCCATTGCGGAATTTGCAAAATCTCGACAAAAAATTTTTTGACCAAAAAAATCGATAGGCTAACCCCTTACAGTTTTTTCAAAAAATCGAAAATCGGCCCTAAAAACCGTAATTCTCAATATTTCTGGATGAAATTCACAAAGAATACTTGAAATGGTCCTACCAATTGATTTCCATTGCGGAATTTGCAAAATCTCGACAAAAAATTTTTTGACCAAAAAAATCGATAGGCTAACCCCTTACAGTTTTTTCAAAAAATCGAAAATCGGCCCTAAAAACCGTAATTCTCAATATTTCTGGATGAAATTCACAAAGAATACTTGAAATGGTCCTACCAATTGATTTCCATTGCGGAATTTGCAAAATCTCAACAAAAAATTTTTTGACCAAAAAAATCGATAGGCTAACCCCTTACAGTTTTTTCAAAAAATCGAAAATCGGCCCTAAAAACCGTAATTCTCAATATTTCTGGATGAAATTCACAAAGAATACTTGAAATCCTACCAATTGATTTCCATTGCGGAATTTGCAAAATCTCGACAAAAAATTTTTTGACCAAAAAAATCGATAGGCTAACCCCTTACAGTTTTTTCAAAAAATCGAAAATCGGCCCTAAAAACCGTAATTCTCAATATTTCTGGATGAAATTCACAAAGAATACTTGAAATGGTCCTACCAATTGATTTCCATTGCGGAATTTGCAAAATCTCAACAAAAAATTTTTTGACCAAAAAAATCGATAGGCTAACCCCTTACAGTTTTTTCAAAAAATCGAAAATCGGCCCTAAAAACCGTAATTCTCAATATTTCTGGATGAAATTCACAAAGAATACTTGAAATGGTCCTACCAATTGATTTCCATTGCGGAATTTGCAAAATCTCGACAAAAAATTTTTTGACCAAAAAAATCGATAGGCTAACCCCTTACAGTTTTTTCAAAAAATCGAAAATCGGCCCTAAAAACCGTAATTCTCAATATTTCTGGATGAAATTCACAAAGAATACTTGAAATGGTCCTACCAATTGATTTCCATTGCGGAATTTGCAAAATCTCAACAAAAAATTTTTTGACCAAAAAAATCGATAGGCTAACCCCTTACAGTTTTTTCAAAAAATCGAAAATCGGCCCTAAAAACCGTAATTCTCAATATTTCTGGATGAAATTCACAAAGAATACTTGAAATGGTCCTACCAATTGATTTCCATTGCGGAATTTGCAAAATCTCAACAAAAAATTTTTTGACCAAAAAAATCGATAGGCTAACCCCTTACAGTTTTTTCAAAAAATCGAAAATCGGCCCTAAAAACCGTAATTCTCAATATTTCTGGATGAAATTCACAAAGAATACTTGAAATGGTCCTACCAATTGATTTCCATTGCGGAATTTGCAAAATCTCAACAAAAAATTTTTTGACCAAAAAAATCGATAGGCTAACCCCTTACAGTTTTTTCAAAAAATCGAAAATCGGCCCTAAAAACCGTAATTCTCAATATTTCTGGATGAAATTCACAAAGAATACTTGAAATGGTCCTACCAATTGATTTCCATTGCGGAATTTGCAAAATCTCGACAAAAAATTTTTTGACCAAAAAAATCGATAGGCTAACCCCTTACAGTTTTTTCAAAAAATCGAAAATCGGCCCTAAAAACCGTAATTCTCAATATTTCTGGATGAAATTCACAAAGAATACTTGAAATGGTCCTACCAATTGATTTCCATTGCGGAATTTGCAAAATCTCGACAAAAAATTTTTTGACCAAAAAAATCGATAGGCTAACCCCTTACAGTTTTTTCAAAAAATCGAAAATCGGCCCTAAAAACCGTAATTCTCAATATTTCTGGATGAAATTCACAAAGAATACTTGAAATGGTCCTACCAATTGATTTCCATTGCGGAATTTGCAAAATCTCAACAAAAAATTTTTTGACCAAAAAAATCGATAGGCTAACCCCTTACAGTTTTTTCAAAAAATCGAAAATCGGCCCTAAAAACCGTAATTCTCAATATTTCTGGATGAAATTCACAAAGAATACTTGAAATGGTCCTACCAATTGATTTCCATTGCGGAATTTGCAAAATCTCGACAAAAAATTTTTTGACCAAAAAAATCGATAGGCTAACCCCTTACAGTTTTTTCAAAAAATCGAAAATCGGCCCTAAAAACCGTAATTCTCAATATTTCTGGATGAAATTCACAAAGAATACTTGAAATGGTCCTACCAATTGATTTCCATTGCGGAATTTGCAAAATCTCAACAAAAAATTTTTTGACCAAAAAAATCGATAGGCTAACCCCTTACAGTTTTTTCAAAAAATCGAAAATCGGCCCTAAAAACCGTAATTCTCAATATTTCTGGATGAAATTCACAAAGAATACTTGAAATGGTCCTACCAATTGATTTCCATTGCGGAATTTGCAAAATCTCAACAAAAAATTTTTTGACCAAAAAAATCGATAGGCTAACCCCTTACAGTTTTTTCAAAAAATCGAAAATCGGCCCTAAAAACCGTAATTCTCAATATTTCTGGATGAAATTCACAAAGAATACTTGAAATGGTCCTACCAATTGATTTCCATTGCGGAATTTGCAAAATCTCAACAAAAAATTTTTTGACCAAAAAAATCGATAGGCTAACCCCTTACAGTTTTTTCAAAAAATCGAAAATCGGCCCTAAAAACCGTAATTCTCAATATTTCTGGATGAAATTCACAAAGAATACTTGAAATGGTCCTACCAATTGATTTCCATTGCGGAATTTGCAAAATCTCAACAAAAAATTTTTTGACCAAAAAAATCGATAGGCTAACCCCTTACAGTTTTTTCAAAAAATCGAAAATCGGCCCTAAAAACCGTAATTCTCAATATTTCTGGATGAAATTCACAAAGAATACTTGAAATGGTCCTACCAATTGATTTCCATTGCGGAATTTGCAAAATCTCGACAAAAAATTTTTTGACCAAAAAAATCGATAGGCTAACCCCTTACAGTTTTTTCAAAAAATCGAAAATCGGCCCTAAAAACCGTAATTCTCAATATTTCTGGATGAAATTCACAAAGAATACTTGAAATGGTCCTACCAATTGATTTCCATTGCGGAATTTGCAAAATCTCAACAAAAAATTTTTTGACCAAAAAAATCGATAGGCTAACCCCTTACAGTTTTTTCAAAAAATCGAAAATCGGCCCTAAAAACCGTAATTCTCAATATTTCTGGATGAAATTCACAAAGAATACTTGAAATGGTCCTACCAATTGATTTCCATTGCGGAATTTGCAAAATCTCAACAAAAAATTTTTTGACCAAAAAAATCGATAGGCTAACCCCTTACAGTTTTTTCAAAAAATCGAAAATCGGCCCTAAAAACCGTAATTCTCAATATTTCTGGATGAAATTCACAAAGAATACTTGAAATGGTCCTACCAATTGATTTCCATTGCGGAATTTGCAAAATCTCGACAAAAAATTTTTTGACCAAAAAAATCGATAGGCTAACCCCTTACAGTTTTTTCAAAAAATCGAAAATCGGCCCTAAAAACCGTAATTCTCAATATTTCTGGATGAAATTCACAAAGAATACTTGAAATGGTCCTACCAATTGATTTCCATTGCGGAATTTGCAAAATCTCAACAAAAAATTTTTTGACCAAAAAAATCGATAGGCTAACCCCTTACAGTTTTTTCAAAAAATCGAAAATCGGCCCTAAAAACCGTAATTCTCAATATTTCTGGATGAAATTCACAAAGAATACTTGAAATGGTCCTACCAATTGATTTCCATTGCGGAATTTGCAAAATCTCGACAAAAAATTTTTTGACCAAAAAAATCGATAGGCTAACCCCTTACAGTTTTTTCAAAAAATCGAAAATCGGCCCTAAAAACCGTAATTCTCAATATTTCTGGATGAAATTCACAAAGAATACTTGAAATGGTCCTACCAATTGATTTCCATTGCGGAATTTGCAAAATCTCGACAAAAAATTTTTTGACCAAAAAAATCGATAGGCTAACCCCTTACAGTTTTTTCAAAAAATCGAAAATCGGCCCTAAAAACCGTAATTCTCAATATTTCTGGATGAAATTCACAAAGAATACTTGAAATGGTCCTACCAATTGATTTCCATTGCGGAATTTGCAAAATCTCGACAAAAAATTTTTTGACCAAAAAAATCGATAGGCTAACCCCTTACAGTTTTTTCAAAAAATCGAAAATCGGCCCTAAAAACCGTAATTCTCAATATTTCTGGATGAAATTCACAAAGAATACTTGAAATGGTCCTACCAATTGATTTCCATTGCGGAATTTGCAAAATCTCGACAAAAAATTTTTTGACCAAAAAAATCGATAGGCTAACCCCTTACAGTTTTTTCAAAAAATCGAAAATCGGCCCTAAAAACCGTAATTCTCAATATTTCTGGATGAAATTCACAAAGAATACTTGAAATGGTCCTACCAATTGATTTCCATTGCGGAATTTGCAAAATCTCAACAAAAAATTTTTTGACCAAAAAAATCGATAGGCTAACCCCTTACAGTTTTTTCAAAAAATCGAAAATCGGCCCTAAAAACCGTAATTCTCAATATTTCTGGATGAAATTCACAAAGAATACTTGAAATGGTCCTACCAATTGATTTCCATTGCGGAATTTGCAAAATCTCGACAAAAAATTTTTTGACCAAAAAAATCGATAGGCTAACCCCTTACAGTTTTTTCAAAAAATCGAAAATCGGCCCTAAAAACCGTAATTCTCAATATTTCTGGATGAAATTCACAAAGAATACTTGAAATGGTCCTACCAATTGATTTCCATTGCGGAATTTGCAAAATCTCAACAAAAAATTTTTTGACCAAAAAAATCGATAGGCTAACCCCTTACAGTTTTTTCAAAAAATCGAAAATCGGCCCTAAAAACCGTAATTCTCAATATTTCTGGATGAAATTCACAAAGAATACTTGAAATGGTCCTACCAATTGATTTCCATTGCGGAATTTGCAAAATCTCAACAAAAAATTTTTTGACCAAAAAAATCGATAGGCTAACCCCTTACAGTTTTTTCAAAAAATCGAAAATCGGCCCTAAAAACCGTAATTCTCAATATTTCTGGATGAAATTCACAAAGAATACTTGAAATGGTCCTACCAATTGATTTCCATTGCGGAATTTGCAAAATCTCAACAAAAAATTTTTTGACCAAAAAAATCGATAGGCTAACCCCTTACAGTTTTTTCAAAAAATCGAAAATCGGCCCTAAAAACCGTAATTCTCAATATTTCTGGATGAAATTCACAAAGAATACTTGAAATGGTCCTACCAATTGATTTCCATTGCGGAATTTGCAAAATCTCAACAAAAAATTTTTTGACCAAAAAAATCGATAGGCTAACCCCTTACAGTTTTTTCAAAAAATCGAAAATCGGCCCTAAAAACCGTAATTCTCAATATTTCTGGATGAAATTCACAAAGAATACTTGAAATGGTCCTACCAATTGATTTCCATTGCGGAATTTGCAAAATCTCGACAAAAAATTTTTTGACCAAAAAAATCGATAGGCTAACCCCTTACAGTTTTTTCAAAAAATCGAAAATCGGCCCTAAAAACCGTAATTCTCAATATTTCTGGATGAAATTCACAAAGAATACTTGAAATGGTCCTACCAATTGATTTCCATTGCGGAATTTGCAAAATCTCAACAAAAAATTTTTTGACCAAAAAAATCGATAGGCTAACCCCTTACAGTTTTTTCAAAAAATCGAAAATCGGCCCTAAAAACCGTAATTCTCAATATTTCTGGATGAAATTCACAAAGAATACTTGAAATGGTCCTACCAATTGATTTCCATTGCGGAATTTGCAAAATCTCGACAAAAAATTTTTTGACCAAAAAAATCGATAGGCTAACCCCTTACAGTTTTTTCAAAAAATCGAAAATCGGCCCTAAAAACCGTAATTCTCAATATTTCTGGATGAAATTCACAAAGAATACTTGAAATGGTCCTACCAATTGATTTCCATTGCGGAATTTGCAAAATCTCAACAAAAAATTTTTTGACCAAAAAAATCGATAGGCTAACCCCTTACAGTTTTTTCAAAAAATCGAAAATCGGCCCTAAAAACCGTAATTCTCAATATTTCTGGATGAAATTCACAAAGAATACTTGAAATGGTCCTACCAATTGATTTCCATTGCGGAATTTGCAAAATCTCAACAAAAAATTTTTTGACCAAAAAAATCGATAGGCTAACCCCTTACAGTTTTTTCAAAAAATCGAAAATCGGCCCTAAAAACCGTAATTCTCAATATTTCTGGATGAAATTCACAAAGAATACTTGAAATGGTCCTACCAATTGATTTCCATTGCGGAATTTGCAAAATCTCGACAAAAAATTTTTTGACCAAAAAAATCGATAGGCTAACCCCTTACAGTTTTTTCAAAAAATCGAAAATCGGCCCTAAAAACCGTAATTCTCAATATTTCTGGATGAAATTCACAAAGAATACTTGAAATGGTCCTACCAATTGATTTCCATTGCGGAATTTGCAAAATCTCGACAAAAAATTTTTTGACCAAAAAAATCGATAGGCTAACCCCTTACAGTTTTTTCAAAAAATCGAAAATCGGCCCTAAAAACCGTAATTCTCAATATTTCTGGATGAAATTCACAAAGAATACTTGAAATGGTCCTACCAATTGATTTCCATTGCGGAATTTGCAAAATCTCAACAAAAAATTTTTTGACCAAAAAAATCGATAGGCTAACCCCTTACAGTTTTTTCAAAAAATCGAAAATCGGCCCTAAAAACCGTAATTCTCAATATTTCTGGATGAAATTCACAAAGAATACTTGAAATGGTCCTACCAATTGATTTCCATTGCGGAATTTGCAAAATCTCAACAAAAAATTTTTTGACCAAAAAAATCGATAGGCTAACCCCTTACAGTTTTTTCAAAAAATCGAAAATCGGCCCTAAAAACCGTAATTCTCAATATTTCTGGATGAAATTCACAAAGAATACTTGAAATGGTCCTACCAATTGATTTCCATTGCGGAATTTGCAAAATCTCGACAAAAAATTTTTTGACCAAAAAAATCGATAGGCTAACCCCTTACAGTTTTTTCAAAAAATCGAAAATCGGCCCTAAAAACCGTAATTCTCAATATTTCTGGATGAAATTCACAAAGAATACTTGAAATGGTCCTACCAATTGATTTCCATTGCGGAATTTGCAAAATCTCGACAAAAAATTTTTTGACCAAAAAAATCGATAGGCTAACCCCTTACAGTTTTTTCAAAAAATCGAAAATCGGCCCTAAAAACCGTAATTCTCAATATTTCTGGATGAAATTCACAAAGAATACTTGAAATGGTCCTACCAATTGATTTCCATTGCGGAATTTGCAAAATCTCAACAAAAAATTTTTTGACCAAAAAAATCGATAGGCTAACCCCTTACAGTTTTTTCAAAAAATCGAAAATCGGCCCTAAAAACCGTAATTCTCAATATTTCTGGATGAAATTCACAAAGAATACTTGAAATGGTCCTACCAATTGATTTCCATTGCGGAATTTGCAAAATCTCGACAAAAAATTTTTTGACCAAAAAAATCGATAGGCTAACCCCTTACAGTTTTTTCAAAAAATCGAAAATCGGCCCTAAAAACCGTAATTCTCAATATTTCTGGATGAAATTCACAAAGAATACTTGAAATGGTCCTACCAATTGATTTCCATTGCGGAATTTGCAAAATCTCGACAAAAAATTTTTTGACCAAAAAAATCGATAGGCTAACCCCTTACAGTTTTTTCAAAAAATCGAAAATCGGCCCTAAAAACCGTAATTCTCAATATTTCTGGATGAAATTCACAAAGAATACTTGAAATGGTCCTACCAATTGATTTCCATTGCGGAATTTGCAAAATCTCAACAAAAAATTTTTTGACCAAAAAAATCGATAGGCTAACCCCTTACAGTTTTTTCAAAAAATCGAAAATCGGCCCTAAAAACCGTAATTCTCAATATTTCTGGATGAAATTCACAAAGAATACTTGAAATGGTCCTACCAATTGATTTCCATTGCGGAATTTGCAAAATCTCGACAAAAAATTTTTTGACCAAAAAAATCGATAGGCTAACCCCTTACAGTTTTTTCAAAAAATCGAAAATCGGCCCTAAAAACCGTAATTCTCAATATTTCTGGATGAAATTCACAAAGAATACTTGAAATGGTCCTACCAATTGATTTCCATTGCGGAATTTGCAAAATCTCGACAAAAAATTTTTTGACCAAAAAAATCGATAGGCTAACCCCTTACAGTTTTTTCAAAAAATCGAAAATCGGCCCTAAAAACCGTAATTCTCAATATTTCTGGATGAAATTCACAAAGAATACTTGAAATGGTCCTACCAATTGATTTCCATTGCGGAATTTGCAAAATCTCGACAAAAAATTTTTTGACCAAAAAAATCGATAGGCTAACCCCTTACAGTTTTTTCAAAAAATCGAAAATCGGCCCTAAAAACCGTAATTCTCAATATTTCTGGATGAAATTCACAAAGAATACTTGAAATGGTCCTACCAATTGATTTCCATTGCGGAATTTGCAAAATCTCAACAAAAAATTTTTTGACCAAAAAAATCGATAGGCTAACCCCTTACAGTTTTTTCAAAAAATCGAAAATCGGCCCTAAAAACCGTAATTCTCAATATTTCTGGATGAAATTCACAAAGAATACTTGAAATGGTCCTACCAATTGATTTCCATTGCGGAATTTGCAAAATCTCAACAAAAAATTTTTTGACCAAAAAAATCGATAGGCTAACCCCTTACAGTTTTTTCAAAAAATCGAAAATCGGCCCTAAAAACCGTAATTCTCAATATTTCTGGATGAAATTCACAAAGAATACTTGAAATGGTCCTACCAATTGATTTCCATTGCGGAATTTGCAAAATCTCGACAAAAAATTTTTTGACCAAAAAAATCGATAGGCTAACCCCTTACAGTTTTTTCAAAAAATCGAAAATCGGCCCTAAAAACCGTAATTCTCAATATTTCTGGATGAAATTCACAAAGAATACTTGAAATGGTCCTACCAATTGATTTCCATTGCGGAATTTGCAAAATCTCAACAAAAAATTTTTTGACCAAAAAAATCGATAGGCTAACCCCTTACAGTTTTTTCAAAAAATCGAAAATCGGCCCTAAAAACCGTAATTCTCAATATTTCTGGATGAAATTCACAAAGAATACTTGAAATGGTCCTACCAATTGATTTCCATTGCGGAATTTGCAAAATCTCAACAAAAAATTTTTTGACCAAAAAAATCGATAGGCTAACCCCTTACAGTTTTTTCAAAAAATCGAAAATCGGCCCTAAAAACCGTAATTCTCAATATTTCTGGATGAAATTCACAAAGAATACTTGAAATGGTCCTACCAATTGATTTCCATTGCGGAATTTGCAAAATCTCGACAAAAAATTTTTTGACCAAAAAAATCGATAGGCTAACCCCTTACAGTTTTTTCAAAAAATCGAAAATCGGCCCTAAAAACCGTAATTCTCAATATTTCTGGATGAAATTCACAAAGAATACTTGAAATGGTCCTACCAATTGATTTCCATTGCGGAATTTGCAAAATCTCGACAAAAAATTTTTTGACCAAAAAAATCGATAGGCTAACCCCTTACAGTTTTTTCAAAAAATCGAAAATCGGCCCTAAAAACCGTAATTCTCAATATTTCTGGATGAAATTCACAAAGAATACTTGAAATGGTCCTACCAATTGATTTCCATTGCGGAATTTGCAAAATCTCAACAAAAAATTTTTTGACCAAAAAAATCGATAGGCTAACCCCTTACAGTTTTTTCAAAAAATCGAAAATCGGCCCTAAAAACCGTAATTCTCAATATTTCTGGATGAAATTCACAAAGAATACTTGAAATGGTCCTACCAATTGATTTCCATTGCGGAATTTGCAAAATCTCAACAAAAAATTTTTTGACCAAAAAAATCGATAGGCTAACCCCTTACAGTTTTTTCAAAAAATCGAAAATCGGCCCTAAAAACCGTAATTCTCAATATTTCTGGATGAAATTCACAAAGAATACTTGAAATGGTCCTACCAATTGATTTCCATTGCGGAATTTGCAAAATCTCGACAAAAAATTTTTTGACCAAAAAAATCGATAGGCTAACCCCTTACAGTTTTTTCAAAAAATCGAAAATCGGCCCTAAAAACCGTAATTCTCAATATTTCTGGATGAAATTCACAAAGAATACTTGAAATGGTCCTACCAATTGATTTCCATTGCGGAATTTGCAAAATCTCAACAAAAAATTTTTTGACCAAAAAAATCGATAGGCTAACCCCTTACAGTTTTTTCAAAAAATCGAAAATCGGCCCTAAAAACCGTAATTCTCAATATTTCTGGATGAAATTCACAAAGAATACTTGAAATGGTCCTACCAATTGATTTCCATTGCGGAATTTGCAAAATCTCGACAAAAAATTTTTTGACCAAAAAAATCGATAGGCTAACCCCTTACAGTTTTTTCAAAAAATCGAAAATCGGCCCTAAAAACCGTAATTCTCAATATTTCTGGATGAAATTCACAAAGAATACTTGAAATGGTCCTACCAATTGATTTCCATTGCGGAATTTGCAAAATCTCGACAAAAAATTTTTTGACCAAAAAAATCGATAGGCTAACCCCTTACAGTTTTTTCAAAAAATCGAAAATCGGCCCTAAAAACCGTAATTCTCAATATTTCTGGATGAAATTCACAAAGAATACTTGAAATGGTCCTACCAATTGATTTCCATTGCGGAATTTGCAAAATCTCAACAAAAAATTTTTTGACCAAAAAAATCGATAGGCTAACCCCTTACAGTTTTTTCAAAAAATCGAAAATCGGCCCTAAAAACCGTAATTCTCAATATTTCTGGATGAAATTCACAAAGAATACTTGAAATGGTCCTACCAATTGATTTCCATTGCGGAATTTGCAAAATCTCGACAAAAAATTTTTTGACCAAAAAAATCGATAGGCTAACCCCTTACAGTTTTTTCAAAAAATCGAAAATCGGCCCTAAAAACCGTAATTCTCAATATTTCTGGATGAAATTCACAAAGAATACTTGAAATGGTCCTACCAATTGATTTCCATTGCGGAATTTGCAAAATCTCAACAAAAAATTTTTTGACCAAAAAAATCGATAGGCTAACCCCTTACAGTTTTTTCAAAAAATCGAAAATCGGCCCTAAAAACCGTAATTCTCAATATTTCTGGATGAAATTCACAAAGAATACTTGAAATGGTCCTACCAATTGATTTCCATTGCGGAATTTGCAAAATCTCAACAAAAAATTTTTTGACCAAAAAAATCGATAGGCTAACCCCTTACAGTTTTTTCAAAAAATCGAAAATCGGCCCTAAAAACCGTAATTCTCAATATTTCTGGATGAAATTCACAAAGAATACTTGAAATGGTCCTACCAATTGATTTCCATTGCGGAATTTGCAAAATCTCAACAAAAAATTTTTTGACCAAAAAAATCGATAGGCTAACCCCTTACAGTTTTTTCAAAAAATCGAAAATCGGCCCTAAAAACCGTAATTCTCAATATTTCTGGATGAAATTCACAAAGAATACTTGAAATGGTCCTACCAATTGATTTCCATTGCGGAATTTGCAAAATCTCAACAAAAAATTTTTTGACCAAAAAAATCGATAGGCTAACCCCTTACAGTTTTTTCAAAAAATCGAAAATCGGCCCTAAAAACCGTAATTCTCAATATTTCTGGATGAAATTCACAAAGAATACTTGAAATGGTCCTACCAATTGATTTCCATTGCGGAATTTGCAAAATCTCAACAAAAAATTTTTTGACCAAAAAAATCGATAGGCTAACCCCTTACAGTTTTTTCAAAAAATCGAAAATCGGCCCTAAAAACCGTAATTCTCAATATTTCTGGATGAAATTCACAAAGAATACTTGAAATGGTCCTACCAATTGATTTCCATTGCGGAATTTGCAAAATCTCAACAAAAAATTTTTTGACCAAAAAAATCGATAGGCTAACCCCTTACAGTTTTTTCAAAAAATCGAAAATCGGCCCTAAAAACCGTAATTCTCAATATTTCTGGATGAAATTCACAAAGAATACTTGAAATGGTCCTACCAATTGATTTCCATTGCGGAATTTGCAAAATCTCAACAAAAAATTTTTTGACCAAAAAAATCGATAGGCTAACCCCTTACAGTTTTTTCAAAAAATCGAAAATCGGCCCTAAAAACCGTAATTCTCAATATTTCTGGATGAAATTCACAAAGAATACTTGAAATGGTCCTACCAATTGATTTCCATTGCGGAATTTGCAAAATCTCAACAAAAAATTTTTTGACCAAAAAAATCGATAGGCTAACCCCTTACAGTTTTTTCAAAAAATCGAAAATCGGCCCTAAAAACCGTAATTCTCAATATTTCTGGATGAAATTCACAAAGAATACTTGAAATGGTCCTACCAATTGATTTCCATTGCGGAATTTGCAAAATCTCGACAAAAAATTTTTTGACCAAAAAAATCGATAGGCTAACCCCTTACAGTTTTTTCAAAAAATCGAAAATCGGCCCTAAAAACCGTAATTCTCAATATTTCTGGATGAAATTCACAAAGAATACTTGAAATGGTCCTACCAATTGATTTCCATTGCGGAATTTGCAAAATCTCGACAAAAAATTTTTTGACCAAAAAAATCGATAGGCTAACCCCTTACAGTTTTTTCAAAAAATCGAAAATCGGCCCTAAAAACCGTAATTCTCAATATTTCTGGATGAAATTCACAAAGAATACTTGAAATGGTCCTACCAATTGATTTCCATTGCGGAATTTGCAAAATCTCAACAAAAAATTTTTTGACCAAAAAAATCGATAGGCTAACCCCTTACAGTTTTTTCAAAAAATCGAAAATCGGCCCTAAAAACCGTAATTCTCAATATTTCTGGATGAAATTCACAAAGAATACTTGAAATGGTCCTACCAATTGATTTCCATTGCGGAATTTGCAAAATCTCAACAAAAAATTTTTTGACCAAAAAAATCGATAGGCTAACCCCTTACAGTTTTTTCAAAAAATCGAAAATCGGCCCTAAAAACCGTAATTCTCAATATTTCTGGATGAAATTCACAAAGAATACTTGAAATGGTCCTACCAATTGATTTCCATTGCGGAATTTGCAAAATCTCAACAAAAAATTTTTTGACCAAAAAAATCGATAGGCTAACCCCTTACAGTTTTTTCAAAAAATCGAAAATCGGCCCTAAAAACCGTAATTCTCAATATTTCTGGATGAAATTCACAAAGAATACTTGAAATGGTCCTACCAATTGATTTCCATTGCGGAATTTGCAAAATCTCAACAAAAAATTTTTTGACCAAAAAAATCGATAGGCTAACCCCTTACAGTTTTTTCAAAAAATCGAAAATCGGCCCTAAAAACCGTAATTCTCAATATTTCTGGATGAAATTCACAAAGAATACTTGAAATGGTCCTACCAATTGATTTCCATTGCGGAATTTGCAAAATCTCGACAAAAAATTTTTTGACCAAAAAAATCGATAGGCTAACCCCTTACAGTTTTTTCAAAAAATCGAAAATCGGCCCTAAAAACCGTAATTCTCAATATTTCTGGATGAAATTCACAAAGAATACTTGAAATGGTCCTACCAATTGATTTCCATTGCGGAATTTGCAAAATCTCGACAAAAAATTTTTTGACCAAAAAAATCGATAGGCTAACCCCTTACAGTTTTTTCAAAAAATCGAAAATCGGCCCTAAAAACCGTAATTCTCAATATTTCTGGATGAAATTCACAAAGAATACTTGAAATGGTCCTACCAATTGATTTCCATTGCGGAATTTGCAAAATCTCGACAAAAAATTTTTTGACCAAAAAAATCGATAGGCTAACCCCTTACAGTTTTTTCAAAAAATCGAAAATCGGCCCTAAAAACCGTAATTCTCAATATTTCTGGATGAAATTCACAAAGAATACTTGAAATGGTCCTACCAATTGATTTCCATTGCGGAATTTGCAAAATCTCGACAAAAAATTTTTTGACCAAAAAAATCGATAGGCTAACCCCTTACAGTTTTTTCAAAAAATCGAAAATCGGCCCTAAAAACCGTAATTCTCAATATTTCTGGATGAAATTCACAAAGAATACTTGAAATGGTCCTACCAATTGATTTCCATTGCGGAATTTGCAAAATCTCGACAAAAAATTTTTTGACCAAAAAAATCGATAGGCTAACCCCTTACAGTTTTTTCAAAAAATCGAAAATCGGCCCTAAAAACCGTAATTCTCAATATTTCTGGATGAAATTCACAAAGAATACTTGAAATGGTCCTACCAATTGATTTCCATTGCGGAATTTGCAAAATCTCAACAAAAAATTTTTTGACCAAAAAAATCGATAGGCTAACCCCTTACAGTTTTTTCAAAAAATCGAAAATCGGCCCTAAAAACCGTAATTCTCAATATTTCTGGATGAAATTCACAAAGAATACTTGAAATGGTCCTACCAATTGATTTCCATTGCGGAATTTGCAAAATCTCGACAAAAAATTTTTTGACCAAAAAAATCGATAGGCTAACCCCTTACAGTTTTTTCAAAAAATCGAAAATCGGCCCTAAAAACCGTAATTCTCAATATTTCTGGATGAAATTCACAAAGAATACTTGAAATGGTCCTACCAATTGATTTCCATTGCGGAATTTGCAAAATCTCGACAAAAAATTTTTTGACCAAAAAAATCGATAGGCTAACCCCTTACAGTTTTTTCAAAAAATCGAAAATCGGCCCTAAAAACCGTAATTCTCAATATTTCTGGATGAAATTCACAAAGAATACTTGAAATGGTCCTACCAATTGATTTCCATTGCGGAATTTGCAAAATCTCGACAAAAAATTTTTTGACCAAAAAAATCGATAGGCTAACCCCTTACAGTTTTTTCAAAAAATCGAAAATCGGCCCTAAAAACCGTAATTCTCAATATTTCTGGATGAAATTCACAAAGAATACTTGAAATGGTCCTACCAATTGATTTCCATTGCGGAATTTGCAAAATCTCGACAAAAAATTTTTTGACCAAAAAAATCGATAGGCTAACCCCTTACAGTTTTTTCAAAAAATCGAAAATCGGCCCTAAAAACCGTAATTCTCAATATTTCTGGATGAAATTCACAAAGAATACTTGAAATGGTCCTACCAATTGATTTCCATTGCGGAATTTGCAAAATCTCGACAAAAAATTTTTTGACCAAAAAAATCGATAGGCTAACCCCTTACAGTTTTTTCAAAAAATCGAAAATCGGCCCTAAAAACCGTAATTCTCAATATTTCTGGATGAAATTCACAAAGAATACTTGAAATGGTCCTACCAATTGATTTCCATTGCGGAATTTGCAAAATCTCAACAAAAAATTTTTTGACCAAAAAAATCGATAGGCTAACCCCTTACAGTTTTTTCAAAAAATCGAAAATCGGCCCTAAAAACCGTAATTCTCAATATTTCTGGATGAAATTCACAAAGAATACTTGAAATGGTCCTACCAATTGATTTCCATTGCGGAATTTGCAAAATCTCGACAAAAAATTTTTTGACCAAAAAAATCGATAGGCTAACCCCTTACAGTTTTTTCAAAAAATCGAAAATCGGCCCTAAAAACCGTAATTCTCAATATTTCTGGATGAAATTCACAAAGAATACTTGAAATGGTCCTACCAATTGATTTCCATTGCGGAATTTGCAAAATCTCAACAAAAAATTTTTTGACCAAAAAAATCGATAGGCTAACCCCTTACAGTTTTTTCAAAAAATCGAAAATCGGCCCTAAAAACCGTAATTCTCAATATTTCTGGATGAAATTCACAAAGAATACTTGAAATGGTTCTACCAATTGATTTCCATTGCGGAATTTGCAAAATCTCGACAAAAAATTTTTTGACCAAAAAAATCGATAGGCTAACCCCTTACAGTTTTTTCAAAAAATCGAAAATCGGCCCTAAAAACCGTAATTCTCAATATTTCTGGATGAAATTCACAAAGAATACTTGAAATGGCCCTACCAATTGATTTCCATTGCGGAATTTGCAAAATCTCGACAAAAAATTTTTTGACCAAAAAAATCGATAGGCTAACCCCTTACAGTTTTTTCAAAAAATCGAAAATCGGCCCTAAAAACCGTAATTCTCAATATTTCTGGATGAAATTCACAAAGAATACTTGAAATGGTCCTACCAATAGATTTCCATTGCGGAATTTGCAAAATCTCAACAAAAAATTTTTTGACCAAAAAAATCGATAGGCTAACCCCTTACAGTTTTTTCAAAAAATCGAAAATCGGCCCTAAAAACCGTAATTCTCAATATTTCTGGATGAAATTCACAAAGAATACTTGAAATGGTCCTACCAATAGATTTCCATTGCGGAATTTGCAAAATCTCAACAAAAAATTTTTTGACCAAAAAAATCGATAGGCTAACCCCTTACAGTTTTTTCAAAAAATCGAAAATCGGCCCTAAAAACCGTAATTCTCAATATTTCTGGATGAAATTCACAAAGAATACTTGAAATGGTTCTACCAATTGATTTCCATTGCGGAATTTGCAAAATCTCGACAAAAAATTTTTTGACCAAAAAAATCGATAGGCTAACCCCTTACAGTTTTTTCAAAAAATCGAAAATCGGCCCTAAAAACCGTAATTCTCAATATTTCTGGATGAAATTCACAAAGAATACTTGAAATGGTCCTACCAATAGATTTCCATTGCGGAATTTGCAAAATCTCAACAAAAAATTTTTTGAC
Organism: Phlebotomus papatasi; assembly: GCF_024763615.1. Lineage (NCBI taxonomy): Eukaryota > Metazoa > Arthropoda > Insecta > Diptera > Psychodidae > Phlebotomus > Phlebotomus papatasi. The sequence continues at coordinate 20,959 of NW_026604565.1, forward strand.
CAAAAAAATCGATAGGCTAACCCCTTACAGTTTTTTCAAAAAATCGAAAATCGGCCCTAAAAACCGTAATTCTCAATATTTCTGGATGAAATTCACAAAGAATACTTGAAATGGTTCTACCAATTGATTTCCATTGCGGAATTTGCAAAATCTCAACAAAAAATTTTTTGACCAAAAAAATCGATAGGCTAACCCCTTACAGTTTTTTCAAAAAATCGAAAATCGGCCCTAAAAACCGTAATTCTCAATATTTCTGGATGAAATTCACAAAGAATACTTGAAATGGTCCTACCAATTGATTTCCATTGCGGAATTTGCAAAATCTCGACAAAAAATTTTTTGACCAAAAAAATCGATAGGCTAACCCCTTACAGTTTTTTCAAAAAATCGAAAATCGGCCTTAAAAACCGTAATTCTCAATATTTCTGGATGAAATTCACAAAGAATACTTGAAATGGTCCTACCAATAGATTTCCATTGCGGAATTTGCAAAATCTCAACAAAAAATTTTTTGACCAAAAAAATCGATAGGCTAACCCCTTAGTTTTTTCAAAAAATCGAAAATCGGCCCTAAAAACCGTAATTCTCAATATTTCTGGATGAAATTCACAAAGAATACTTGAAATGGTCCTACCAATAGATTTCCATTGCGGAATTTGCAAAATCTCAACAAAAAAATTTTTGACCAAAAAAATCGATAGGCTAACCCCTTACAGTTTTTTCAAAAAATCGAAAATCGGCCCTAAAAACCGTAATTCTCAATATTTCTGGATGAAATTCACAAAGAATACTTGAAATGGTCCTACCAATAGATTTCCATTGCGGAATTTGCAAAATCTCAACAAAAAATTTTTTGACCAAAAAAATCGATAGGCTAACCCCTTACAGTTTTTTCAAAAAATCGAAAATCGGCCCTAAAAACCGTAATTCTCAATATTTCTGGATGAAATTCACAAAGAATACTTGAAATGGTCCTACCAATTGATTTCCATTGCGGAATTTGCAAAATCTCAACAAAAAATTTTTTGACCAAAAAAATCGATAGGCTAACCCCTTACAGTTTTTTCAAAAAATCGAAAATCGGCCCTAAAAACCGTAATTCTCAATATTTCTGGATGAAATTCACAAAGAATACTTGAAATGGTTCTACCAATTGATTTCCATTATACCAATTAACCGGGCTAACCCCTTACACGGAAAGGGTTAAACTACTTTTGAGATTACTTCTACAGAAAAAAAATTAATACTCTTCAAAAAAGTAATGTAAACGTTTAACAGTTGTCCAAATCACTTTCAAATGAATAAGTAAAATCGGTTAAAATACGATTTATTAGTGATTTTTTCAAGTTAAGTATTAAGCCCTTTCAATCTTAGGAACATTTATTTTGTGATATTATTCTTAAGCTAGAAATTAAATTTCTTCCAAGATGCTAATCTTATAATAAATCTGTTTCAATAAACTTATACTAATTGGATACTTATACGATTGGATTAAAATTAGTTCTCCGTGTGATTTTTCGAGAAAACTGTTGCTTTCCAGGTAAGTAAAACGTTTCCTTGGGGGATAATCCTTTGAAAATATTCTCCTCCTGAATTTATTTCAAATTTGG
>NW_026604566.1:0-22500 GCF_024763615.1 Phlebotomus papatasi
TTAAAAAATTAAAAAAAAAAACTCCCAAGGGTGGGATCATGATGATTTTTAATGGGAATTTTTCCAAGAAAAAATTCAACTAAAGATATTAATTGATTGTTAGAATTATTTGAAGTATTCTAATGTGATTTTCATTGAGAATTTTAAGAATTGCGGTTTCTAGAGCAGATTTTGGCATTTTTAAAAATTAAAAAAAAACTCCCAAGGGTGGGATCATGATGATTTTTAATGGGAATTTTCCAAGAAAAAATTCAACTAAAGATATTAATTGATTGTTAGAATTATTTGAAGTATTCTAATGTGATTTTCATTGAGAAATTTTAAGAATTGCGGTTTCTAGAGCAGATTTTGGCATTTTAAAAAATTAAAAAAAAACTCCCAAGGGTGGGATCATGATGATTTTTAATGGGAATTTTTCCAAGAAAAAATTCAACTAAAGATATTAATTGATTGTTAGAATTACTTGAAGTATTCTAATGTGATTTTCATTGAGAAATTTTAAGAATTGCGGTTTCTAGAGCAGATTTTGGCATTTTTAAAAATTAAAAAAAAACTCCCAAGGGTGGGATCATAATGATTTTTAATGAGAATTTTTCCAAGAAAAAATTCAACTAAAGATATTAATTGATTGTTAGAATTATTTGAAGTATTCTAATGTGATTTTCATTGAGAAATTTTAAGAATTGCGGTTTCTAGAGCAGATTTTGGCATTTTTAAAAAATTAAAAAAAAACTCCCAAGGGTGGGATCATGATGATTTTTAATGGGGAATTTTTCCAAGAAAAAATTCAACTAAAGATATTAATTGATTGTTAGAATTATTTGAAGTATTCTAATGTGATTTTCATTGAGAAATTTTAAGAATTGCGGTTTCTAGAGCAGATTTTGGCATTTTTAAAAAATTAAAAAAAACTCCCAAGGGTGGGATCATGATGATTTTTAATGGGAATTTTTCCAAGAAAAAATTCAACTAAAGATATTAATTGATTGTTAGAATTATTATGGGAATTTTTCCAAGAAAAAATTCAACTAAAGATATTAATTGATTGTTAGAATTATTTGAAGTATTCTAATGTGATTTTCATTGAGAAATTTTAAGAATTGCGGTTTCTAGAGCAGATTTTGGCATTTTTAAAAAATTAAAAAAAACTCCCAAGGGTGGGATCATGATGATTTTTAATGGGAATTTTTCCAAGAAAAAATTCAACTAAAGATATTAATTGATTGTTAGAATTATTTGAAGTATTCTAATGTGATTTTCATTGAGAAATTTTAAGAATTGCGGTTTCTAGAGCAGATTTTGGCATTTTTAAAAAATTAAAAAAAAACTCCCAAGGGTGGGATCATGATGATTTTTAATGGGAATTTTTCCAAGAAAAAATTCAACTAAAGATATTAATTGATTGTTAGAATTATTTGAAGTATTCTAATGTGATTTTCATTGAGAAATTTTAAGAATTGCGGTTTCTAGAGCAGATTTTGGCATTTTTAAAAAATTAAAAAAAAAACTCCCAAGGGTGGGATCATGATGATTTTTAATGGGAATTTTTCCAAGAAAAAATTCAACTAAAGATATTACTTGATTGTTAGAATTATTTGAAGTATTCTAATGTGATTTTCATTGAGAAATTTTAAGAATTGCGGTTTCTAGAGCAGATTTTGGCATTTTTAAAAAATTAAAAAAAAACTCCCAAGGGTGGGATCATGATGATTTTTAATGGGAATTTTTCCAAGAAAAAATTCAACTAAAGATATTAATTGATTGTTAGAATTATTTGAAGTATTCTAATGTGATTTTCATTGAGAAATTTTAAGAATTGCGGTTTCTAGAGCAGATTTTGGCATTTTTAAAAAATTAAAAAAAAACTCCCAAGGGTGGGATCATGATGATTTTTAATGGGAATTTTTCCAAGAAAAAATTCAACTAAAGATATTAATTGATTGTTAGAATTATTTGAAGTATTCTAATGTGATTTTCATTGAGAAATTTTAAGAATTGCGGTTTCTAGAGCAGATTTTGGCATTTTTAAAAAATTAAAAAAAAACTCCCAAGGGTGGGATCATGATGATTTTTAATGGGAATTTTTCCAAGAAAAAATTCAACTAAAGATATTAATTGATTGTTAGAATTATTTGAAGTATTCTAATGTGATTTTCATTGAGAAATTTTAAGAATTGCGGTTTCTAGAGCAGATTTTGGCATTTTTAAAAAATTAAAAAAAAACTCCCAAGGGTGGGATCATGATGATTTTTAATGGGAATTTTTCCAAGAAAAAATTCAACTAAAGATATTAATTGATTGTTAGAATTATTTGAAGTATTCTAATGTGATTTTCATTGAGAAATTTTAAGAATTGCGGTTTCTAGAGCAGATTTTGGCATTTTTAAAAAATTAAAAAAAAACTCCCAAGGGTGGGATCATGATGATTTTTAATGGGAATTTTTCCAAGAAAAAATTCAACTAAAGATATTAATTGATTGTTAGAATTATTTGAAGTATTCTAATGTGATTTTCGTTGAGAAATTTTAAGAATTGCGGTTTATAGAGCAGATTTTGGCATTTTTAAAAAATTAAAAAAAAAAACTCCCAAGGGTGGGATCATGATGATTTTTAATGGGAATTTTTCCAAGAAAAAATTCAACTAAAGATATTAATTGATTGTTAGAATTATTTGAAGTATTCTAATGTGATTTTCATTGAGAAATTTTAAGAATTGCGGTTTCTAGAGCAGATTTTGGCATTTTTAAAAAATTAAAAAAAAACTCCCAAGGGTGGGATCATGATGATTTTTAATGGGAATTTTTCCAAGAAAAAATTCAACTAAAGATATTAATTGATTGTTAGAATTATTTGAAGTATTCTAATGTGATTTTCATTGAGAAATTTTAAGAATTGCGGTTTCTAGAGCAGATTTTGGCATTTTTAAAAAATTAAAAAAAAACTCCCAAGGGTGGGATCATGATGATTTTTAATGGGAATTTTTCCAAGAAAAAATTCAACTAAAGATATTAATTGATTGTTAGAATTATTTGAAGTATTCTAATGTGATTTTCATTGAGAAATTTTAAGAATTGCGGTTTCTAGAGCAGATTTTGGCATTTTTAAAAAATTAAAAAAAAAACTCCCAAGGGTGGGATCATGATGATTTTTAATGGGAATTTTTCCAAGAAAAAATTCAACTAAAGATATTAATTGATTGTTAGAATTATTTGAAGTATTCTAATGTGATTTTCATTGAGAAATTTTAAGAATTGCGGTTTCTAGAGCAGATTTTGGCATTTTTAAAAAATTAAAAAAAAACTCCCAAGGGTGGGATCATGATGATTTTTAATGGGAATTTTTCCAAGAAAAAATTCAACTAAAGATATTAATTGATTGTTAGAATTATTTGAAGTATTCTAATGTGATTTTCATTGAGAAATTTTAAGAATTGCGGTTTCTAGAGCAGATTTTGGCATTTTTAAAAAATTAAAAAAAAAACTCCCAAGGGTGGGATCATAATGATTTTTAATGGGAATTTTTCCAAGAAAAAATTCAACTAAAGATATTAATTGATTGTTAGAATTATTTGAAGTATTCTAATGTGATTTTCATTGAGAAATTTTAAGAATTGCGGTTTCTAGAGCAGATTTTGGCATTTTTAAAAAATTAAAAAAAAACTCCCAAGGGTGGGATCATGATGATTTTTAATGGGAATTTTTCCAAGAAAAAATTCAACTAAAGATATTAATTGATTGTTAGAATTATTTGAAGTATTCTAATGTGATTTTCATTGAGAAATTTTAAGAATTGCGGTTTCTAGAGCAGATTTTGGCATTTTTAAAAAATTAAAAAAAAACTCCCAAGGGTGGGATCATGATGATTTTTAATGGGAATTTTTCCAAGAAAAAATTCAACTAAAGATATTAATTGATTGTTAGAATTATTTGAAGTATTCTAATGTGATTTTCATTGAGAAATTTTAAGAATTGCGGTTTCTAGAGCAGATTTTGGCATTTTTAAAAAATTAAAAAAAAACTCCCAAGGGTGGGATCATGATGATTTTTAATGGGAATTTTTCCAAGAAAAAATTCAACTAAAGATATTAATTGATTGTTAGAATTATTTGAAGTATTCTAATGTGATTTTCATTGAGAAATTTTAAGAATTGCGGTTTCTAGAGCAGATTTTGGCATTTTTAAAAAATTAAAAAAAAACTCCCAAGGGTGGGATCATGATGATTTTTAATGGGAATTTTTCCAAGAAAAAATTCAACTAAAGATATTAATTGATTGTTAGAATTATTTGAAGTATTCTAATGTGATTTTCATTGAGAAATTTTAAGAATTGCGGTTTCTAGAGCAGATTTTGGCATTTTTAAAAAATTAAAAAAAAACTCCCAAGGGTGGGATCATGATGATTTTTAATGGGAATTTTTCCAAGAAAAAATTCAACTAAAGATATTAATTGATTGTTAGAATTATTTGAAGTATTCTAATGTGATTTTCATTGAGAAATTTTAAGAATTGCGGTTTCTAGAGCAGATTTTGGCATTTTTAAAAAATTAAAAAAAAAACTCCCAAGGGTGGGATCATGATGATTTTTAATGGGAATTTTTCCAAGAAAAAATTCAACTAAAGATATTAATTGATTGTTAGAATTATTTGAAGTATTCTAATGTGATTTTCATTGAGAAATTTTAAGAATTGCGGTTTCTAGAGCAGATTTTGGCATTTTTAAAAAATTAAAAAAAAACTCCCAAGGGTGGGATCATGATGATTTTTAATGGGAATTTTTCCAAGAAAAAAATTCAACTAAAGATATTAATTGATTGTTAGAATTATTTGAAGTATTCTAATGTGATTTTCATTGAGAAATTTTAAGAATTGCGGTTTCTAGAGCAGATTTTGGCATTTTTAAAAAATTAAAAAAAAACTCCTAAAGATATTAATTGATTGTTAGAATTATTTGAAGTATTCTAATGTGATTTTCATTTTTAAAAAATAAAAAAAAAAAAAACTCCCAAGGGTGGGATCATGATGATTTTTAATGGGAATTTTTCCAAGAAAAAATTCAACTAAAGATATTAATTGATTGTTAGAATTATTTGAAGTATTCTAATGTGATTTTCATTGAGAAATTTTAAGAATTGCGGTTTCTAGAGCAGATTTTGGCATTTTTAAAAAATTAAAAAAAAAACTCCCAAGGGTGGGATCATGATGATTTTTAATGGGAATTTTTCCAAGAAAAAATTCAACTAAAGATATTAATTGATTGTTAGAATTATTTGAAGTATTCTAATGTGATTTTCATTGAGAAATTTTAAGAATTGCGGTTTCTAGAGCAGATTTTGGCATTTTTAAAAAATTAAAAAAAAAACTCCCAAGGGTGGGATCATGATGATTTTTAATGGGAATTTTTCCAAGAAAAAATTCAACTAAAGATATTAATTGATTGTTAGAATTATTTGAAGTATTCTAATGTGATTTTCATTGAGAAATTTTAAGAATTGCGGTTTCTAGAGCAGATTTTGGCATTTTTAAACAATTAAAAAAAAACTCCCAAGGGTGGGATCATGATGATTTTTAATGGGAATTTTTCCAAGAAAAAATTCAACTAAAGATATTAATTGATTGTTAGAATTATTTGAAGTATTCTAATGTGATTTTCATTGAGAAATTTTAAGAATTGCGGTTTCTAGAGCAGATTTTGGCATTTTTAAAAAATTAAAAAAAAACTCCCAAGGGTGGGATCATAATGATTTTTAATGGGAATTTTTCCAAGAAAAAATTCAACTAAAGATATTAATTGATTGTTAGAATTATTTGAAGTATTCTAATGTGATTTTCATTGAGAAATTTTAAGAATTGCGGTTTCTAGAGCAGATTTTGGCATTTTTAAAAAATTAAAAAAAAACTCCCAAGGGTGGGATCATGATGATTTTTAATGGGAATTTTTCCAAGAAAAAATTCAACTAAAGATATTAATTGATTGTTAGAATTATTTGAAGTATTCTAATGTGATTTTCATTGAGAAATTTTAAGAATTGCGGTTTCTAGAGCAGATTTTGGCATTTTTAAAAAATTAAAAAAAAACTCCCAAGGGTGGGATCATGATGATTTTTAATGGGAATTTTTCCAAGAAAAAATTCAACTAAAGATATTAATTGATTGTTAGAATTATTTGAAGTATTCTAATGTGATTTTCATTGAGAAATTTTAAGAATTGCGGTTTCTAGAGCAGATTTTGGCATTTTTAAAAAATTAAAAAAAAACTCCCAAGGGTGGGATCATAATGATTTTTAATGGGAATTTTTCCAAGAAAAAATTCAACTAAAGATATTAATTGATTGTTAGAATTATTTGAAGTATTCTAATGTGATTTTCATTGAGAAATTTTAAGAATTGCGGTTTCTAGAGCAGATTTTGGCATTTTTAAAAAATTAAAAAAAAACTCCCAAGGGTGGGATCATGATGATTTTTAATGGGAATTTTTCCAAGAAAAAATTCAACTAAAGATATTAATTGATTGTTAGAATTATTTGAAGTATTCTAATGTGATTTTCATTGAGAAATTTTAAGAATTGCGGTTTCTAGAGCAGATTCTAATGTGCATTGAGAAATTTTAAGAATTGCGGTTTCTAAGCAATTTTGGCATTTTTAAAAAAAAACTCCCAAGGGTGGGATCATGATGATTTTTAATGGGAATTTTTCCAAGAAAAAATTCAACTAAAGATATTAATTGATTGTTAGAATTATTTGAAGTATTCTAATGTGATTTTCATTGAGAAATTTTAAGAATTGCGGTTTCTAGAGCAGATTTTGGCATTTTTAAAAAATTAAAAAAAAACTCCCAAGGGTGGGATCATGATGATTTTTAATGGGAATTTTTCCAAGAAAAAATTCAACTAAAGATATTAATTGATTGTTAGAATTATTTGAAGTATTCTAATGTGATTTTCATTGAGAAATTTTAAGAATTGCGGTTTCTAGAGCAGATTTTGGCATTTTTAAAAAATTAAAAAAAAACTCCCAAGGGTGGGATCATGATGATTTTTAATGGGAATTTTTCCAAGAAAAAATTCAACTAAAGATATTAATTGATTGGTTAGAATTATTTGAAGTATTCTAATGTGATTTTCATTGAGAAATTTTAAGAATTGCGGTTTCTAGAGCAGATTTTGGCATTTTTAAAAAATTAAAAAAAACTCCCAAGGGTGGGATCATAATGATTTTTAATGGGAATTTTTCCAAGAAAAAATTCAACTAAAGATATTAATTGATTGTTAGAATTATTTGAAGTATTCTAATGTGATTTTCATTGAGAAATTTTAAGAATTGCGGTTTCTAGAGCAGATTTTGGCATTTTTAAAAAATTAAAAAAAAACTCCCAAGGGTGGGATCATAATGATTTTTAATGGGAATTTTTCCAAGAAAAAATTCAACTAAAGATATTAATTGATTGTTAGAATTATTTGAAGTATTCTAATGTGATTTTCATTGAGAAATTTTAAGAATTGCGGTTTCTAGAGCAGATTTTGGCATTTTTAAAAAATTAAAAAAAAACTCCCAAGGGTGGGATCATGATGATTTTTAATGGGAATTTTTCCAAGAAAAAATTCACCTAAATATATTAATTGATTGTTAGAATTATTTGAAGTATTCTAATGTGATTTTCATTGAGAAATTTTAAGAATTGCGGTTTCTAGAGCAGATTTTGGCATTTTTAAAAAATTAAAAAAAAACTCCCAAGGGTGGGATCATGATGATTTTTAATGGGAATTTTTCCAAGAAAAAATTCAACTAAAGATATTAATTGATTGTTAGAATTATTTGAAGTATTCTAATGTGATTTTCATTGAGAAATTTTAAGAATTGCGGTTTCTAGAGCAGATTTTGGCATTTTTAAAAAATTAAAAAAAAAAACTCCCAAGGGTGGGATCATGATGATTTTTAATGGGAATTTTTCCAAGAAAAAATTCAACTAAAGATATTAATTGATTGTTAGAATTATTTGAAGTATTCTAATGTGATTTTCATTGAGAAATTTTAAGAATTGCGGTTTATAGAGCAGATTTTGGCATTTTTAAAAAATTAAAAAAAAACTCCCAAGGGTGGGATCATGATGATTTTTAATGGGAATTTTTCCAAGAAAAAATTCAACTAAAGATATTAATTGATTGGTAGAATTATTTGAAGTATTCTAATGTGATTTTCATTGAGAAATTTTAAGAATTGCGGTTTGTAGAGCAGATTTTGGCATTTTTAAAAAATTAAAAAAAACTCCCAAGGGTGGGATCATAATGATTTTTAATGGGAATTTTTCCAAGAAAAAATTCAACTAAAGATATTAATTGATTGTTAGAATTATTTGAAGTATTCTAATGTGATTTTCATTGAGAAATTTTAAGAATTGCGGTTTCTAGAGCAGATTTTGGCATTTTTAAAAAATTAAAAAAAAACTCCCAAGGGTGGGATCATGATGATTTTTAATGGGAATTTTTCCAAGAAAAAATTCAACTAAAGATATTAATTGATTGTTAGAATTATTTGAAGTATTCTAATGTGATTTTCATTGAGAAATTTTAAGAATTGCGGTTTCTAGAGCAGATTTTGGCATTTTTAAAAAATTAAAAAAAAACTCCCAAGGGTGGGATCATGATGATTTTTAATGGGAATTTTTCCAAGAAAAAATTCAACTAAAGATATTAATTGATTGTTAGAATTATTTGAAGTATTCTAATGTGATTTTCATTGAGAAATTTTAAGAATTGCGGTTTCTGGAGCATATTTTGGCATTTTTAAAAAATTAAAAAAAAAACTCCCAAGGGTGGGATCATGATGATTTTTAATGGGAATTTTTCCAAGAAAAAATTCAACTAAAGATATTAATTGATTGTTAGAATTATTTGAAGTATTCTAATGTGATTTTCATTGAGAAATTTTAAGAATTGCGGTTTCTAGAGCAGATTTTGGCATTTTTAAAAAATTAAAAAAAAACTCCCAAGGGTGGGATCATGATGATTTTTAATGGGAATTTTTCCAAGAAAAAATTCAACTAAAGATATTAATTGATTGTTAGAATTATTTGAAGTATTCTAATGTGATTTTCATTGAGAAATTTTAAGAATTGCGGTTTCTGGAGCATATTTTGGCATTTTTAAAAAATTAAAAAAAAAACTCCCAAGGGTGGGATCATGATGATTTTTAATGGGAATTTTTCCAAGAAAAAATTCAACTAAAGATATTAATTGATTGTTAGAATTATTTGAAGTATTCTAATGTGATTTTCATTGAGAAATTTTAAGAATTGCGGTTTCTAGAGCAGATTTTGGCATTTTTAAAAAATTAAAAAAAAAACTCCCAAGGGTGGGATCATGATGATTTTTAATGGGAATTTTTCCAAGAAAAAATTCAACTAAAGATATTAATTGATTGTTAGAATTATTTGAAGTATTCTAATGTGATTTTCATTGAGAAATTTTAAGAATTGCGGTTTCTAGAGCAGATTTTGGCATTTTTAAAAAATTAAAAAAAAACTCCCAAGGGTGGGATCATGATGATTTTTAATGGGAATTTTTCCAAGAAAAAATTCAACTAAAGATATTAATTGATTGTTAGAATTATTTGAAGTATTCTAATGTGATTTTCATTGAGAAATTTTAAGAATTGCGGTTTCTAGAGCAGATTTTGGCATTTTTAAAAAATTAAAAAAAACTCCCAAGGGTGGGATCATAATGATTTTTAATGGGAATTTTTCCAAGAAAAAATTCAACTAAAGATATTAATTGATTGTTAGAATTATTTGAAGTATTCTAATGTGATTTTCATTGAGAAATTTTAAGAATTGCGGTTTCTAGAGCAGATTTTGGCATTTTTAAAAAATTAAAAAAAACTCCCAAGGGTGGGATCATAATGATTTTTAATGGGAATTTTTCCAAGAAAAAATTCAACTAAAGATATTAATTGATTGTTAGAATTATTTGAAGTATTCTAATGTGATTTTCATTGAGAAATTTTAAGAATTGCGGTTTCTAGAGCATATTTTGGCATTTTTAAAAAATTAAAAAAAAACTCCCAAGGGTGGGATCATGATGATTTTTAATGGGAATTTTTCCAAGAAAAAATTCACCTAAAGATATTAATTGATTGTTAGAATTATTTGAAGTATTCTAATGTGATTTTCATTGAGAAATTTTAAGAATTGCGGTTTCTAGAGCAGATTTTGGCATTTTTAAAAAATTAAAAAAAAACTCCCAAGGGTGGGATCATGATGATTTTTATTGGGAATTTTTCCAAGAAAAAATTCAACTAAAGATATTAATTGATTGTTAGAATTATTTGAAGTATTCTAATGTGATTTTCATTGAGAAATTTTAAGAATTGCGGTTTCTAGAGCAGATTTTGGCATTTTTAAAAAATTAAAAAAAAACTCCCAAGGGTGGGATCATGATGATTTTTAATGGGAATTTTTCCAAGAAAAAATTCAACTAAAGATATTAATTGATTGTTAGAATTATTTGAAGTATTCTAATGTGATTTTCATTGAGAAATTTTAAGAATTGCGGTTTCTAGAGCAGATTTTGGCATTTTTAAAAAATTAAAAAAAAACTCCCAAGGGTGGGATCATGATGATTTTTAATGGGAATTTTTCCAAGAAAAAATTCAACTAAAGATATTAATTGATTGGTAGAATTATTTGAAGTATTCTAATGTGATTTTCATTGAGAAATTTTAAGAATTGCGGTTTCTAGAGCAGATTTTGGCATTTTTAAAAAATTAAAAAAAAACTCCCAAGGGTGGGATCATGATGATTTTTAATGGGAATTTTTCCAAGAAAAAATTCAACTAAAGATATTAATTGATTGTTAGAATTATTTGAAGTATTCTAATGTGATTTTCATTGAGAAATTTTAAGAATTGCGGTTTCTAGAGCAGATTTTGGCATTTTTAAAAAATTAAAAAAAAACTCCCAAGGGTGGGATCATGATGATTTTTAATGGGAATTTTTCCAAGAAAAAATTCAACTAAAGATATTAATTGATTGTTAGAATTATTTGAAGTATTCTAATGTGATTTTCATTGAGAAATTTTAAGAATTGCGGTTTCTAGAGCAGATTTTGGCATTTTTAAAAAATTAAAAAAAAACTCCCAAGGGTGGGATCATGATGATTTTTAATGGGAATTTTTCCAAGAAAAAATTCAACTAAAGATATTAATTGATTGTTAGAATTATTTGAAGTATTCTAATGTGATTTTCATTGAGAAATTTTAAGAATTGCGGTTTCTAGAGCAGATTTTGGCATTTTTAAAAAATTAAAAAAAACTCCCAAGGGTGGGATCATGATGATTTTTAATGGGAATTTTTCCAAGAAAAAATTCAACTAAAGATATTAATTGATTGTTAGAATTATTTGAAGTATTCTAATGTGATTTTCATTGAGAAATTTTAAGAATTGCGGTTTCTAGAGCAGATTTTGGCATTTTTAAAAAATTAAAAAAAAACTCCCAAGGGTGGGATCATGATGATTTTTAATGGGAATTTTTCCAAGAAAAAATTCAACTAAAGATATTAATTGATTGTTAGAATTATTTGAAGTATTCTAATGTGATTTTCATTGAGAAATTTTAAGAATTGCGGTTTCTAGAGCAGATTTTGGCATTTTTAAAAAATTAAAAAAAAACTCCCAAGGGTGGGATCATGATGATTTTTAATGGGAATTTTTCCAAGAAAAAATTCAACTAAAGATATTAATTGATTGTTAGAATTATTTGAAGTATTCTAATGTGATTTTCATTGAGAAATTTTAAGAATTGCGGTTTCTAGAGCAGATTTTGGCATTTTTAAAAAATTAAAAAAAAACTCCCAAGGGTGGGATCATGATGATTTTTAATGGGAATTTTTCCAAGAAAAAATTCAACTAAAGATATTAATTGATTGTTAGAATTATTTGAAGTATTCTAATGTGATTTTCATTGAGAAATTTTAAGAATTGCGGTTTCTAGAGCAGATTTTGGCATTTTTAAAAAATTAAAAAAAAAACTCCCAAGGGTGGGATCATGATGATTTTTAATGGGAATTTTTCCAAGAAAAAATTCAACTAAAGATATTAATTGATTGTTAGAATTATTTGAAGTATTCTAATGTGATTTTCATTGAGAAATTTTAAGAATTGCGGTTTCTAGAGCAGATTTTGGCATTTTTAAAAAATTAAAAAAAAACTCCCAAGGGTGGGATCATGATGATTTTTAATGGGAATTTTTCCAAGAAAAAATTCAACTAAAGATATTAATTGATTGTTAGAATTATTTGAAGTATTCTAATGTGATTTTCATTGAGAAATTTTAAGAATTGCGGTTTCTAGAGCAGATTTTGGCATTTTTAAAAAATTAAAAAAAAAACTCCCAAGGGTGGGATCATGATGATTTTTAATGGGAATTTTTCCAAGAAAAAATTCAACTAAAGATATTAATTGATTGTTAGAATTATTTGAAGTATTCTAATGTGATTTTCATTGAGAAATTTTAAGAATTGCGGTTTCTAGAGCAGATTTTGGCATTTTTAAAAAATTAAAAAAAAACTCCCAAGGGTGGGATCATGATGATTTTTAATGGGAATTTTTCCAAGAAAAAATTCAACTAAAGATATTAATTGATTGTTAGAATTATTTGAAGTATTCTAATGTGATTTTCATTGAGAAATTTTAAGAATTGCGGTTTCTAGAGCAGATTTTGGCATTTTTAAAAAATTAAAAAAAAACTCCCAAGGGTGGGATCATGATGATTTTTAATGGGAATTTTTCCAAGAAAAAATTCAACTAAAGATATTAATTGATTGTTAGAATTATTTGAAGTATTCTAATGTGATTTTCATTGAGAAATTTTAAGAATTGCGGTTTCTAGAGCAGATTTTGGCATTTTTAAAAAATTAAAAAAAAACTCCCAAGGGTGGGATCATGATGATTTTTAATGGGAATTTTTCCAAGAAAAAATTCAACTAAAGATATTAATTGATTGTTAGAATTATTTGAAGTATTCTAATGTGATTTTCATTGAGAAATTTTAAGAATTGCGGTTTCTAGAGCAGATTTTGGCATTTTTAAAAAATTAAAAAAAAACTCCCAAGGGTGGGATCATGATGATTTTTAATGGGAATTTTTCCAAGAAAAAATTCAACTAAAGATATTAATTGATTGTTAGAATTATTTGAAGTATTCTAATGTGATTTTCATTGAGAAATTTTAAGAATTGCGGTTTCTAGAGCAGATTTTGGCATTTTTAAAATATTAAAAAAAAACTCCCAAGGGTGGGATCATGATGATTTTTAATGGGAATTTTTCCAAGAAAAAATTCAACTAAAGATATTAATTGATTGTTAGAATTATTTGAAGTATTCTAATGTGATTTTCATTGAGAAATTTTAAGAATTGCGGTTTCTAGAGCAGATTTTGGCATTTTTAAAAAATTAAAAAAAAACTCCCAAGGGTGGGATCATGATGATTTTTAATGGGAATTTTTCCAAGAAAAAATTCAACTAAAGATATTAATTGATTGTTAGAATTATTTGAAGTATTCTAATGTGATTTTCATTGAGAAATTTTAAGAATTGCGGTTTCTAGAGCAGATTTTGGCATTTTTAAAAAATTAAAAAAAAACTCCCAAGGGTGGGATCATGATGATTTTTAATGGGAATTTTTCCAAGAAAAAATTCAACTAAAGATATTAATTGATTGTTAGAATTATTTGAAGTATTCTAATGTGATTTTCATTGAGAAATTTTGAGAATTGCGGTTTCTAGAGCAGATTTTGGCATTTTTAAAAAATTAAAAAAAAAACTCCGAAGGGTGGGATCATGATGATTTTTAATGGGAATTTTTCCAAGAAAAAATTCAACTAAAGATATTAATTGATTGTTAGAATTATTTGAAGTATTCTAATGTGATTTTCATTGAGAAATTTTAAGAATTGCGGTTTCTAGAGCAGATTTTGGCATTTTTAAAAAATTAAAAAAAAACTCCCAAGGGTGGGATCATGATGATTTTTAATGGGAATTTTTCCAAGAAAAAATTCAACTAAAGATATTAATTGATTGTTAGAATTATTTGAAGTATTCTAATGTGATTTTCATTGAGAAATTTTAAGAATTGCGGTTTCTAGAGCAGATTTTGGCATTTTTAAAAAATTAAAAAAAAAACTCCCAAGGGTGGGATCATGATGATTTTTAATGGGAATTTTTCCAAGAAAAAATTCAACTAAAGATATTAATTGATTGTTAGAATTATTTGAAGTATTCTAATGTGATTTTCATTGAGAAATTTTAAGAATTGCGGTTTCTAGAGCAGATTTTGGCATTTTTAAAAAATTAAAAAAAAACTCCCAAGGGTGGGATCATGATGATTTTTAATGGGAATTTTTCCAAGAAAAAATTCAACTAAAGATATTAATTGATTGTTAGAATTATTTGAAGTATTCTAATGTGATTTTCATTGAGAAATTTTAAGAATTGCGGTTTCTAGAGCAGATTTTGGCATTTTTAAAAAATTAAAAAAAAAACTCCCAAGGGTGGGATCATGATGATTTTTAATGGGAATTTTTCCAAGAAAAAATTCAACTAAAGATATTAATTGATTGTTAGAATTATTTGAAGTATTCTAATGTGATTTTCATTGAGAAATTTTAAGAATTGCGGTTTCTAGAGCAGATTTTGGCATTTTTAAAAAATTAAAAAAAAACTCCCAAGGGTGGGATCATGATGATTTTTAATGGGAATTTTTCCAAGAAAAAATTCAACTAAAGATATTAATTGATTGTTAGAATTATTTGAAGTATTCTAATGTGATTTTCATTGAGAAATTTTAAGAATTGCGGTTTCTAGAGCAGATTTTGGCATTTTTAAGAAAAAAATTTTTAAAAAATTAAAAAAAAACTCCCAAGGGTGGGATCATGATGATTTTTAATGGGAATTTTTCCAAGAAAAAATTCAACTAAAGATATTAATTGATTGTTAGAATTATTTGAAGTATTCTAATGTGATTTTCATTGAGAAATTTTAAGAATTGCGGTTTCTAGAGCAGATTTTGGCATTTTTAAAATATTAAAAAAAAACTCCCAAGGGTGGGATCATGATGATTTTTAATGGGAATTTTTCCAAGAAAAAATTCAACTAAAGATATTAATTGATTGTTAGAATTATTTGAAGAATTCTAATGTGATTTTCATTGAGAAATTTTAAGAATTGCGGTTTCTAGAGCAGATTTTGGCATTTTTAAAAAATTAAAAAAAAACTCCCAAGGGTGGGATCATGATGATTTTTAATGGGAATTTTTCCAAGAAAAAATTCAACTAAAGATATTAATTGATTGTTAGAATTATTTGAAGTATTCTAATGTGATTTTCATTGAGAAATTTTAAGAATTGCGGTTTCTAGAGCAGATTTTGGCATTTTTAAAAAATTAAAAAAAAACTCCCAAGGGTGGGATCATGATGATTTTTAATGGGAATTTTTCCAAGAAAAAATTCAACTAAAGATATTAATTGATTGTTAGAATTATTTGAAGTATTCTAATGTGATTTTCATTGAGAAATTTTAAGAATTGCGGTTTCTAGAGCAGATTTTGGCATTTTTAAAAAATTAAAAAAAAAACTCCCGAAGGGTGGGATCATGATGATTTTTAATGGGAATTTTTCCAAGAAAAAATTCAACTAAAGATATTAATTGATTGTTAGAATTATTTGAAGTATTCTAATGTGATTTTCATTGAGAAATTTTAAGAATTGCGGTTTCTAGAGCAGATTTTGGCATTTTTAAAAAATTAAAAAAAAACTCCCAAGGGTGGGATCATGATGATTTTTAATGGGAATTTTTCCAAGAAAAAATTCAACTAAAGATATTAATTGATTGTTAGAATAAAAAAAAAACTCCCAAGGGTGGGATCATTGAAGTATTCTAATGTAGAATTATTTGAAGTTTCATTGAGAAATTTTAAGAATTGCGGTTTCTAGAGCAGATTTTGGCATTTTTAAAAAATTAAAAAAAAAAAAAAACTCCCAAGGGTGGGATCATGATGATTTTTAATGGGAATTTTTCCAAGAAAAAATTCAACTAAAGATATTAATTGATTGTTAGAATTATTTGAAGTATTCTAATGTGATTTTCATTGAGAAATTTTAAGAATTGCGGTTTCTAGAGCAGATTTTGGCATTTTTAAAAAATTAAAAAAAAACTCCCAAGGGTGGGATCATGATGATTTTTAATGGGAATTTTTCCAAGAAAAAATTCAACTAAAGATATTAATTGATTGTTAGAATTATTTGAAGTATTCTAATGTGATTTTCATTGAGAAATTTTAAGAATTGCGGTTTCTAGAGCAGATTTTGGCATTTTTAAAAAATTAAAAAAAAACTCCCAAGGGTGGGATCATGATGATTTTTAATGGGAATTTTTCCAAGAAAAAATTCAACTAAAGATATTAATTGATTGTTAGAATTATTTGAAGTATTCTAATGTGATTTTCATTGAGAAATTTTAAGAATTGCGGTTTCTAGAGCAGATTTTGGCATTTTTAAAAAATTAAAAAAAAACTCCCAAGGGTGGGATCATGATGATTTTTAATGGGAATTTTTCCAAGAAAAAATTCAACTAAAGATATTAATTGATTGTTAGAATTATTTGAAGTATTCTAATGTGATTTTCATTGAGAAATTTTAAGAATTGCGGTTTCTAGAGCAGATTTTGGCATTTTTAAAAAATTAAAAAAAAAACTCCCAAGGGTGGGATCATGATGATTTTTAATGGGAATTTTTCCAAGAAAAAATTCAACTAAAGATATTAATTGATTGTTAGAATTATTTGAAGTATTCTAATGTGATTTTCATTGAGAAATTTTAAGAATTGCGGTTTCTAGAGCAGATTTTGGCATTTTTAAAAAATTAAAAAAAAAACTCCCAAGGGTGGGATCATGATGATTTTTAATGGGAATTTTTCCAAGAAAAAATTCAACTAAAGATATTAATTGATTGTTAGAATTATTTGAAGTATTCTAATGTGATTTTCATTGAGAAATTTTAAGAATTGCGGTTTCTAGAGCAGATTTTGGCATTTTTAAAAAATTAAAAAAAAACTCCCAAGGGTGGGATCATGATGATTTTTAATGGGAATTTTTCCAAGAAAAAATTCAACTAAAGATATTAATTGATTGTTAGAATTATTTGAAGTATTCTAATGTGATTTTCATTGAGAAATTTTAAGAATTGCGGTTTCTAGAGCAGATTTTGGCATTTTTAAAAAATTAAAAAAAAACTCCCAAGGGTGGGATCATGATGATTTTTAATGGGAATTTTTCCAAGAAAAAATTCAACTAAAGATATTAATTGATTGTTAGAATTATTTGAAGTATTCTAATGTGATTTTCATTGAGAAATTTTAAGAATTGCGGTTTCTAGAGCAGATTTTGGCATTTTTAAAAAATTAAAAAAAAAACTCCCAAGGGTGGGATCATGATGATTTTTAATGGGAATTTTTCCAAGAAAAAATTCAACTAAAGATATTAATTGATTGTTAGAATTATTTGAAGTATTCTAATGTGATTTTCATTGAGAAATTTTAAGAATTGCGGTTTCTAGAGCAGATTTTGGCATTTTTAAAAAATTAAAAAAAAACTCCCAAGGGTGGGATCATGATGATTTTTAATGGGAATTTTTCCAAGAAAAAATTCAACTAAAGATATTAATTGATTGTTAGAATTATTTGAAGTATTCTAATGTGATTTTCATTGAGAAATTTTAAGAATTGCGGTTTCTAGAGCAGATTTTGGCATTTTTAAAAAATTAAAAAAAAACTCCCAAGGGTGGGATCATGATGATTTTTAATGGGAATTTTTCCAAGAAAAAATTCAACTAAAGATATTAATTGATTGTTAGAATTATTTGAAGTATTCTAATGTGATTTTCATTGAGAAATTTTAAGAATTGCGGTTTCTAGAGCAGATTTTGGCATTTTTAAAAAATTAAAAAAAAACTCCCAAGGGTGGGATCATGATGATTTTTAATGGGAATTTTTCCAAGAAAAAATTCAACTAAAGATATTAATTGATTGTTAGAATTATTTGAAGTATTCTAATGTGATTTTCATTGAGAAATTTTAAGAATTGCGGTTTCTAGAGCAGATTTTGGCATTTTTAAAAAATTAAAAAAAAACTCCCAAGGGTGGGATCATGATGATTTTTAATGGGAATTTTTCCAAGAAAAAATTCAACTAAAGATATTAATTGATTGTTAGAATTATTTGAAGTATTCTAATGTGATTTTCATTGAGAAATTTTAAGAATTGCGGTTTCTAGAGCAGATTTTGGCATTTTTAAAAAATTAAAAAAAAAACTCCCAAGGGTGGGATCATGATGATTTTTAATGGGAATTTTTCCAAGAAAAAATTCAACTAAAGATATTAATTGATTGTTAGAATTATTTGAAGTATTCTAATGTGATTTTCATTGAGAAATTTTAAGAATTGCGGTTTCTAGAGCAGATTTTGGCATTTTTAAAAAATTAAAAAAAAACTCCCAAGGGTGGGATCATGATGATTTTTAATGGGAATTTTTCCAAGAAAAAATTCAACTAAAGATATTAATTGATTGTTAGAATTATTTGAAGTATTCTAATGTGATTTTCATTGAGAAATTTTAAGAATTGCGGTTTCTAGAGCAGATTTTGGCATTTTTAAAAAATTAAAAAAAAACTCCCAAGGGTGGGATCATGATGATTTTTAATGGGAATTTTTCCAAGAAAAAATTCAACTAGAGATATTAATTGATTGTTAGAATTATTTGAAGTATTCTAATGTGATTTTCATTGAGAAATTTTAAGAATTGCGGTTTCTAGAGCAGATTTTGGCATTTTTAAAAAATTAAAAAAAAACTCCCAAGGGTGGGATCATGATGATTTTTAATGGGAATTTTTCCAAGAAAAAATTCAACTAAAGATATTAATTGATTGTTAGAATTATTTGAAGTATTCTAATGTGATTTTCATTGAGAAATTTTAAGAATTGCGGTTTCTAGAGCAGATTTTGGCATTTTTAAAAAATTAAAAAAAAAACTCCCAAGGGTGGGATCATGATGATTTTTAATGGGAATTTTTCCAAGAAAAAATTCAACTAAAGATATTAATTGATTGTTAGAATTATTTGAAGTATTCTAATGTGATTTTCATTGAGAAATTTTAAGAATTGCGGTTTCTAGAGCAGATTTTGGCATTTTTAAAAAATTAAAAAAAAACTCCCAAGGGTGGGATCATGATGATTTTTAATGGGAATTTTTCCAAGAAAAAATTCAACTAAAGATATTAATTGATTGTTAGAATTATTTGAAGTATTCTAATGTGATTTTCATTGAGAAATTTTAAGAATTGCGGTTTCTAGAGCAGATTTTGGCATTTTTAAAAAATTAAAAAAAAACTCCCAAGGGTGGGATCATGATGATTTTTAATGGGAATTTTTCCAAGAAAAAATTCAACTAAAGATATTAATTGATTGTTAGAATTATTTGAAGTATTCTAATGTGATTTTCATTGAGAAATTTTAAGAATTGCGGTTTCTAGAGCAGATTTTGGCATTTTTAAAAAATTAAAAAAAAAAAACTCCCAAGGGTGGGATCATGATGATTTTTAATGGGAATTTTTCCAAGAAAAAATTCAACTAAAGATATTAATTGATTGTTAGAATTATTTGAAGTATTCTAATGTGATTTTCATTGAGAAATTTTAAGAATTGCGGTTTCTAGAGCAGATTTTGGCATTTTTAAAAAATTAAAAAAAACTCCCAAGGGTGGGATCATAATGATTTTTAATGGGAATTTTTCCAAGAAAAAATTCAACTAAAGATATTAATTGATTGTTAGAATTATTTGAAGTATTCTAATGTGATTTTCATTGAGAAATTTTAAGAATTGCGGTTTCTAGAGCAGATTTTGGCATTTTTAAAAAATTAAAAAAAAACTCCCAAGGGTGGGATCATGATGATTTTTAATGGGAATTTTTCCAAGAAAAAATTCAACTAAAGATATTAATTGATTGTTAGAATTATTTGAAGTATTCTAATGTGATTTTCATTGAGAAATTTTAAGAATCTGCGGCATTTTAAAAAATAAAAAAAAACTTGGGATCATGAAAAAATTTTTCCAAGAAAAAATTCAACTTTCTAAGAATTTTTCCAAGAAAAAATTCAACTAAAGATATTAATTGATTGTTAGAATTATTTGAAGTATCTTGTGATTTTCATTGAGAAATTTTAAGAATTGCGGTTTCTAGAGCAGATTTTGGCATTTTTAAAAAATTAAAAAAAAACTCCCAAGGGTGGGATCATGATGATTTTTAATGGGAATTTTTCCAAGAAAAAATTCAACTAAAGATATTAATTGATTGTTAGAATTATTTGAAGTATTCTAATGTGATTTTCATTGAGAAATTTTAAGAATTGCGGTTTCTAGAGCAGATTTTGGCATTTTTAAAAAATTAAAAAAAAACTCCCAAGGGTGGGATCATGATGATTTTTAATGGGAATTTTTCCAAGAAAAAATTCAACTAAAGATATTAATTGATTGTTAGAATTATTTGAAGTATTCTAATGTGATTTTCATTGAGAAATTTTAAGAATTGCGGTTTCTAGAGCAGATTTTGGCATTTTTAAAAAATTAAAAAAAAAACTCCCAAGGGTGGGATCATGATGATTTTTAATGGGAATTTTTCCAAGAAAAAATTCAACTAAAGATATTAATTGATTGTTAGAATTATTTGAAGTATTCTAATGTGATTTTCATTGAGAAATTTTAAGAATTGCGGTTTCTAGAGCAGATTTTGGCATTTTTAAAAAATTAAAAAAAAACTCCCAAGGGTGGGATCATGATGATTTTTAATGGGAATTTTTCCAAGAAAAAATTCAACTAAAGATATTAATTGATTGTTAGAATTATTTGAAGTATTCTAATGTGATTTTCATTGAGAAATTTTAAGAATTGCGGTTTCTAGAGCAGATTTTGGCATTTTTAAAAAATTAAAAAAAACTCCCAAGGGTGGGATCATGATGATTTTTAATGGGAATTTTTCCAAGAAAAAATTCAACTAAAGATATTAATTGATTGTTAGAATTATTTGAAGTATTCTAATGTGATTTTCATTGAGAAATTTTAAGAATTGCGGTTTCTAGAGCAGATTTTGGCATTTTTAAAAAATTAAAAAAAAACTCCCAAGGGTGGGATCATGATGATTTTTAATGGGAATTTTTCCAAGAAAAAATTCAACTAAAGATTGATTAGAATATTTGATTGTGATTTTCATTAGAATTTTATTTGAAGTATTCTAATGTGATTTTTTTCAACATTGAGAAATTTTTAAGAATTGCGGTTTGCGGTTTCTAGAGCAGATTTTGGCATTTTTAAAAAATTAAAAAAAAACTCCCAAGGGTGGGATCATGATGATTTTTAATGGGAATTTTTCCAAGAAAAAATTCAACTAAAGATATTAATTGATTGTTAGAATTATTTGAAGTATTCTAATGTGATTTTCATTGAGAAATTTTAAGAATTGCGGTTTCTAGAGCAGATTTTGGCATTTTTAAAAAATTAAAAAAAAACTCCCAAGGGTGGGATCATGATGATTTTTAATGGGAATTTTTCCAAGAAAAAATTCAACTAAAGATATTAATTGATTGTTAGAATTATTTGAAGTATTCTAATGTGATTTTCATTGAGAAATTTTAAGAATTGCGGTTTCTAGAGCAGATTTTGGCATTTTTAAAAAATTAAAAAAAAACTCCCAAGGGTGGGATCATGATGATTTTTTAATGGGAATTTTTCCAAGAAAAAATTCAACTAAAGATATTAATTGATTGTTAGAATTATTTGAAGTATTCTAATGTGATTTTCGTTGAGAAATTTTAAGAATTGCGGTTTCTAGAGCAGATTTTGGCATTTTTAAAAAATTAAAAAAAAACTCCCAAGGGTGGGATCATGATGATTTTTAATGGGAATTTTTCCAAGAAAAAATTCAACTAAAGATATTAATTGATTGGTAGAATTATTTGAAGTATTCTAATGTGATTTTCATTGAGAAATCTTAAGAATTGCGGTTTCTAGAGCAGATTTTGGCATTTTTAAAAATTAAAAAAAACTCCCAAGGGTGGGATCATAATGATTTTTAATGGGAATTTTTCCAAGAAAAAATTCAACTAAAGATATTAATTGATTGTTAGAATTATTTGAAGTATTCTAATGTGATTTTCATTGAGAAATTTTAAGAATTGCGGTTTCTAGAGCAGATTTTGGCATTTTTAAAAAATTAAAAAAAAACTCCCAAGGGTGGGATCATGATGATTTTTAATGGGAATTTTTCCAAGAAAAAATTCAACTAAAGATATTAATTGATTGTTAGAATTATTTGAAGTATTCTAATGTGATTTTCATTGAGAAATTTTAAGAATTGCGGTTTCTAGAGCAGATTTTGGCATTTTTAAAAAATTAAAAAAAAAACTCCC